>NC_081518.1:25964541-26264541 GCF_030273125.1 Centropristis striata
CATAAAAAACATTTCTCTTAAAGATTTTGATCTGGGGTCACCTCTTCGAGCTGTAAAGAGGCATCCCAGAGCAACAATTAATCAAAGGAGAAAGTTGAGCAGTTTATAAAGTGTTTTGTTCTTTTAAATTCCATCCTAAATAGTTTTTGGGTGTAATTCAAGAAGTCCTCTCAATTAGCGATGCAGGCCACAAGTGCACTCTCTCAGGTAGCAGTCACAAGTTGTTACAGTTAAGTTTAAGCTCTTCACACAGACTCTCACCATCTGTGACCTTTTCCTGAGGCTAATAAGTGTTCTTCTGTAATTACATGCTGCAGACCCCTGCGCCACAGCAATAAAAGCATAAGCATCATTAAAGGCCAGCCATGGTTTCTTTCAGGACTTTCAGCACTGACTTGACTCTGCTCTCCTTCCACTAACAGCGGCTGCACAATGATTCCTTTGACGGTGTCCAGGGTCGTGTTTTCTTTGCCAACAGTCAATCCTGTATTTCAGCAACTATGTGAATGACCTGTATAAAAGGAGACAGATATTATTGTCATTGCTCTTTATGATCTAATTCAGTTCAGAAGTCAGATGTTACTTCAAAATGTTTCTCATTATCAGTCAGCAGGGGCATTGTATACACATTTCCTCACTGACATCTGCATGTCCTACAACCTTTCAGAAGCCAATTATTTTCCAAACACAAAAGAAAATAGTATCGTGGTGTATATCTACTGTCAATGCACCCATAAATCATGAGTGCTATGAACATTTTGATTAAAATACTGTATTATTTGTTGTTCTTTTCTGAATCTGAATGCAAGAAAAATATAAAAAATGACAAAAAATAGTTTTAAGAGAGCTTTTGTCAACAACAAAAATACATCAGGTTAAACTATTTTTATTTTTATAATTAGTAAAGTGATGCTTTATTCTGCATTAAATATCTTGTATTATGTACACAATATTATTATTTTGACTTTTTATGCTATTTATATTTTATACAATGTATTCTCATGATTTCCTATGAAAATCTATTAAAAAAAATGTATTAAAAAATACTTGAAAACATGTATAGGTAATACAACCTGGATTCTAAAAGAGTTGGGACACAAAAATTTAAATAAAAAACGGATGTAATGACTTTCAAATCCTTTTCAACCTACATTCAATTCAAGACTGCACACAGATGAAATCTCTCATGTTCAAACTAATAAACTTCAGTTTTTAAAAAAAATATATACACTCTGATTCTTATTTTGAGGCTTTTACGTTTTACTTTTAACATTTCATGTTTTCTTTGAACACAGTTTAAACATAAAATATATACTTGGTTACAATATGATACAATAAATTAAATGTGCCTTGCATGTCCTGCCTGAGCATGGACCAGTCTACTGGTCGCAGAACAGCATATTTTAAGAATAAAGAGTAAACTATATATGTTGGACAAATACAAATAAGTTACACACACAATCCTAAAATCAACACCATAGCCCTGTTGATATTTAATCAGCTTTTTCCCACTCATTCCTCACCAGTTGGTTCGAAAGTGCTTGGTACCTTTACTGTATCCTATTGGTCTGCGGTTGGGTCAGATCCTGCATTGCTTGATACAATTTCCATGTTTAAGAGGACTCTCTATTTAGCTTAAACTTAAAGTTAGTATTTTACCTAAAACAAGGTCTCTTAGGTCTCCATCCAGAGCTTCTAAATGGCCCTTTTGGTAACGTAGTTTTTCCAAGGTCAAGAATAACACTCTTCTTGTCTTTACTGTAAATTAAATGCAAAAACTGTGCACAGAATTACAGTCAACTCAAGAGGTTGGGCTCTCAGTGCAGCACCTGTTGGCATGCTGACCCCACAGCATGGCGGTACACGGCCCATAAAAGTTAAATGGTAACACTGCTCCGTGAGGTCACCACCTGAAGTGAGGAAGGACACAGTCGGGTACAATCCCTGTCAGGGCAGAGCAGGTTCAAGCATCATCTGAACACAGAAAAAAAACCTCTCTGAGGTAAAAGAAACACGCGTGGTTCAGAAGGTTGAGAGGTACCGGCTGAATTTTATTCTGCGGCTCATCTTACACACTCACCAGGTGAACACTCCCAATCGAGCCTTTGGTAATGATGGGGAATTTGGAAGAGTGTGCTCTGGGGAACGGGCTTATTGATCTGGAGCCTTGTTTTTGGACGCTTGTGCTCGAAATGAATCGTCAATACAACAACGGTCTGTGTTCAGAAATTTGCAGACATGTGGAACAGAAGCTGCACTGCAGGAAGAGAGATGGTCAAACCAATCTCTTTCCTTGCCTAAAATATGTGTCAGTTGTATGTGCTATGCATCAAATTACCATGATATTTAAGTTGGTAATTAACATCTTCTAGTGGCTGCAGTAATTCTGATTAGCACCAAGTCAGAAGTGATGTTAGGGAGTGTAGAAAACAAAAGGGGGAAGTGAGAAAATTAAGTATAAAGAACAAAAAAGTCCACCCACATGCCCAGCGTTTGTGTCCTGTGTGAAAACAAAAGTTGCCAAAGTAACAACTGTACGTCACCAGTGTTACCACTTCACTCCCAGCAGTTAGGTGCATTTATTTTACTTTTTAAATTATCTTTAATGACACCTAACTATGTAGTTTTTCGCCCTAACCTGAGGAAAGTTTGTGGCCTAAACATATAAAAGTTGTAGGTGTTAAAAACTGCAACTTTTACATTTAGATATGAGGACGTGTTGAAAGTCAGTACATTTTTAGAAAGGCTGCTGTTGGTTGTATTGGAGAGTAGAAACAAATGACATGTGGTCCTATGCTTTGGAGTACTTGATATTTCTTCAAACTAACTTGGTACAATATTGAAAATCCAATTAGCACTAGCATTTTGGAAGATGGGAAATGATGTAGGCCTAGCGACTGTATTTCTTGTAAACAACACGTGTGACAAAAATACATTTCTTAAAAGCAAACTATAAGTGCAGATAAACACTCAATAAGGTTCAGTGTTGGTAGATATATGTTTTTTTACTGTTATGTGCACTAGCTACAGATTGTTGCTTAGTCTTTAGCTCCATAAATTATGTACAGACATGAGTGATATCAATCTACTCAGTAACAAATCAAATATCTGCATTGCAAAAGTTTCCTTTCATGCTTACATGCAGTAAATATGAACAAAACTGCTGCAATTGAAATAAATACTTGTCTTGAATGAGGTCAGTGTTTTTAAGGCAAGTTTTCTGTTGTGCCCATCCATTTCTGTGGATGTTATACAACATGTTCAGTCAAATCTGATTTTTTCCAGGTGAAATCTAATATTTGGAGCATACTGTTCTTTGTAAGTGATTGTGTCCATTTTCTGGGTTCAGGCATCATTAACCTATCTGCAGTGGTTGCTGTGGTGACAGCATGAGTGTGCACAGTATGCTAATAAATAAAAACCAAATCAGAGCGCTGCAGGCGAGATGAGGAATACAGATGTGTCCTCCTGCTCTGGAGGCCGTAGAACTGCTTCACTCCTCTGTCACATCAGGCAGAATCAGTGGCGGCACAGGGCATTGATATGCTGCCATGTTTCATGCTGCTTTAACATTTTAAACTCAAATTGAGACACTCCTCTGCTTTGATGTGAATTTGTTCCCAAACATTTATGATTAGGGTTTGAACCTGATTTGCAAAAAAAATCAATTTCCATATGTGTTTTTTTTTTGTAACTCCAAGCCTTGATAAATGCAGTCTGCAGATTTGGCCTACCAATCTGGACACACCAGGTCTTTGGAGATTTTCTCGCCTGTCCCTATCACAGCCTGTGATTTACACACATCCCACCATGCAATGTGGTGTATGAGTCATTTCTGTGTGTGTCCAAGTGATTCTATGGTTCATATCAACTCTCCCAACACACTGCCAGACTGATTCACTGTGGTGAAATGAATCATCTCTCAGTTAAACCAATTTTTATTCCATTCTCCTCTTTGGAGCTGTGTGTTTGTTGTAGATCCTGACTCATTTTATCTAACGCGTTGTGAAAAATGCCCATCTGCCGGACTCCATTGTTTGCAAAGATGGTTGAGTGTTGTCCATAAACATTCATATTCACCCTATGTTTCATACTAATGAATGTATGGAAACAATTCTGTGTGACAATGTGATTGAATTACTTCTGAATCACTGCTCTGTCTCTCTTATATTTGCCATCTTCCATTTCATACTGTACAGTAAGCACACAGAGCTTCTTTGTCTTTCAGAATAAAATGAATTAGTGCTGCATATGCCAAACCTCTTGAAACCAACTGTCTAAGCTTGGCGATTGTCTGAATGATGACACAACACTGCTTTGTGGTTTTTTGCATTTTTACCCATTTTTCTCCTAATTTGGAGCAAGCACTGTGGTCTTTGCTACTGCTAACTCCCACTCAGCGATGCACAGGACATGGTAGAAATACTGGCATTTTACACTATCATTTTCATTAAATTATCGTTCTCTTTTCCTTTTAACGCTTTTCTCAGGTCTTTTCACACTAGAAGAGCAATCTAGCGGGGAAATCGAGAGGGGTTTTTTATAATGAATAGCCTTCAAAAGCCCACATGGAGTGCTCACAGCAGATACACAAAGAAGCTTTTATTTTGCCAAGATATTCATATCTGTCACTCAATTGTTGCTAATTTATTCTGTATAAATTTGCCAAATTTCTGGCAAATCAACAGAGGATTTAAAAGTGCAACTTTGACTGGGTAATAATACCTTCAGGCCCTACAGGGGATATTTGTACCTTGATGGTGTATATTCCCAAACACATTTGCAATTCATGATATTACCACAAACCAATTGACACACAGTGAACCCGGCACCCTCAGAGCCGCTGAGGGTCTGGAGCCCTGAGGCACATTGCCCACTTTGTCTGGTTTGTAATGCGAATGAAAGAATCGAGTTGGTTCAGAGATTCGATTTTCCATTAACTTCCTCACCTCCCGGGGCAGAGGGCATCACATTATGGCACGAAGGAATCACAGCAAAGATTAACAAGAGTCTTATCAGGTCAAACACGGAAAGTTTCCCCGGGAAAACTGTAATCATAAAAGGGTCATCCCTGTGTTCTCACAGTCCTGTGTTCCCCACATATATATTTATAATGGGAACATGACAAAGGGTCCTACATCCCCCAGCTATATAAAGCACGAGCCTGTTAGGTCATAGCCAGCTTGCTGCCAAAAGCACAGGAGCTTTTCTTTGGACTTCTTGGAAGAGGTCCAGACTGTGGGGAAAGCTGGCAGTAAGTATTGCCGGTGTCAGGTGAGTGAGCAACAGCACCAGGTTTAACTGATTTTAAGGACATCGTAGCAGAGTTAAGAGACAGAACATGAAATTGATAGAAGAAGATTAGAAGAGAGTGACCGAGCAAGAGGCTGCCAGACTGGATATTAGTCATTAGACAAAATGAAAAAGGAAGAAGACAGACACTAACTGTGTTTCTATTAAAGGCGAATTGAAATTTTGAAATGTTTCCATCAACTCAATTAGAGTGAATAAACCTGCCTGTACTCCTCTCAAAAACGTCAATATAGGTCATGTGTACAGGCAGCAGAAAAACGAGCTATATTTATGAATTTATGAATTTCACCGTCCGCTGAAATGGGGCCGCCGCCATCTTGCTGACGGAGTAGTGTTTGTGAGCCATGCAAAGTTTAAAAGGGCAGATTCCCATAGGTTGGTTGGAGTGTTTCTTTCTCCTGTTTAGCACATTAACTATTTTTCTAAAGGACGGAAATCAACTCAAGCAAGCGTAAAATCTTTTATGTGCATTTTCGAAAGTTTTAGCACATGGTTCTTCCATTCAGCTTTTCTCAAGCAAATCTTCAAAATGTGCAGCTAAATTTGTTGATGGGAACACAACTACTGAGAAGGTCTTCTTGCTGTTGGACCTGGATCTGTGACCAACATATAACGTGAAGAATGCAGATCAACTACATTTCCATCGTCATCATATCCCTACTTCCGGTGATCTCAAGCCATATACTGCAGCTTCTCTGTCTGGAAAGTTTTTCGTTGTGTTGTGCAGAAAATGCAACACAGCAATGCAGATGATTCGCACCATCCACTGTTGCAGATTTTCTGTATTCCTGCACTGCAATTTTGCAGCTTTGGGGAAAGAGGTTAACTGCATAATATATATGACATTTTTTACCTTTAAATGGGTTACATCTGATCTAAACACATGTGTAACATGTATGTTAACAGAATATTGAATTGGGGAACATAGACATGCTCTCCTCATTAACTACGCTGTAAACTTCTGTAGCAGCTACTGCAGAGTGAAATTATTACCTTGGACGCACCTCCAATTATTCATGGTAATTTGTCTTCTCGGTTCCCTCTCTGGCTGATATTCGAAACTCATTGTGGCTTTTTGAGAACATACCCTTGGACAGGCCGCCGACCTTCATACTCTCCTGCACATTAGCTGTGAAAGAACTAGGAGAGTACATAAAGTATTGTACTGTATATAATCTATCAGGACAGAAATGTAAAAAATAAAGTGATGGCACATCAGTTCAGAAGGTTTTTAGACATTTCAGCCTTGCTCTATCTATTCCATTAAAAGAAATGTTGTATTTGGAATGGAGCATAATAGTCAAGATGTTACAGCTGTGCTCAGTATGGCACAAGTACTTTGATGATGCATCTTTCCCCGGTGTTATAAAGAATTTGAACATAACTGTACAAAAGCATCTCTTCTAATGGGCTTTTAGTGCATGGCCTCTTTCAGTCTGAAGGAATACCTGGCATAGAAGCCCGGGAGTGAGCAATCCTAAAATATATATATATATATATATATATATATACATATATATACTAGCACACTATACTAGCACACTAGCACACAGAAACTGTTCTAGCGTGTAATTTTAGTGCACTGCGCCCCCTGCACCTAGAGAGCACTGCCTCTCATTTTATCCACCATGGGCGGCATCCAAGAGGGCACCTTTACCAGTGATCACTCTTATCTGTCTTCAACCCAATGTTGTCACATAAACCTTCACAATCAGGTCTACATGCCTAAAAAAGTCGGCTGGCTCTTTAGCTTCTGAATTATATTTGTACTGTTTGCATTCTTTTAATCCTCATGTATCATGCAGCGCCACCAGGTGGCTGCAAATACATATAACTTGTGTGAATTCAGACTCCAACTTTGCCTTTAAAACAACCCCCCTTGGGGACTTTGGCATGGTTCGACTCTTGCCAATCCCGCTGGTGTGCATAAAACCGCAATCAGCGAATTTGGCTCCCGGGACTCGCTGCTAACGGTTTTCATCAGAACTGCATCATAAAGTTGCGTGGTGCAGAATTAACTGGCTTGCTGTGTATGTTTATTTTTCCAAATTTCCTGTGCTATGAATGAAGCAGTGCATTATTTATGCTTCCCGAGTTAAAATACCACGAAGTCCCTGAAGTCATTATCTACTGAATGAGACTTGTAGCGAATGACGCCACCTTTGACTGCATATGAAAAGCATTATCATTTAATGATTGTTGTTCTCCTCATGTTATAGTCGGTTATAGGTTTCAGATGGAAAGAGGTCACATCTCAGATCTCTTATGCTTTGAGAATGGTTTTCTGTATCATTAATAATATATTTATACTCCCTTTAGTATCATTCTGCACACACCCTTCCCTTTTGCTTATTATTGGAAACAAATTTGCCTATTTGTGCTACTATATATGAGTTATATTTGCAATAAGAACTCTAGTGCACACATTGTTCAGTGGCTTTCCATTACAATAACAAAAATTATTAGATAAACGGAGGCTATTATGCTGCAAATGAACTCCTTTTAAATTAAGACATCCTTTCAGCCACCAGGGATTTGTCCCAAAGCTGCAACCAATTTAACTTCAAAAGTTCCTCAGCAAAGGTCCCTTCAGCCATTGTTGTGTCTTTTATAGAAGTAATTGTGTAGTTAAGTTGTTGAAGTCACTATTGGACGGAGCACAAGGCGCATTCTGTCTCTGATCAGTTGGGAAGACGAGTGACGCAGGACTGCTTTTCCACTGCAGCCGAGCTTCAAAATCTCTTAATAGAGAGGCTTGCGGGGTTTTTGCTCTTAAATGGCTGATATTTCTTCCATAACTCAGTTAATTGAGTAGATTTGTCTTTGTAAAATGCAGTTGTCATCTTGAATTTATAGTGCAGTATGCTGAGCACTACTGGAGCTATCAACAAGCATCCAGTTTCCATTTCAGTTTTCTCCCCAGTTAATTCCTGTGTGATACATTTTCTATGTTCCATACTGTACATCACATGAAAAACAGCCCAGTGCCACCCGTAGATAAAACTGCAGCTCTGCTGAAGTGTGGACCGGGAATGTAATGAAAATGCAAATGAAATAAATTATTTTGTAATAATTATAAGTAATGTAACTGGAGATAAGGTATAAGTGATGTGTTACGCCTTGTAATTGGCTTTAAATTGGTTTTGTTTCTGGACTCGGGTACATGAGTGGTATAATACTGTATAAAGCAAAAAATATATATCAATTATGAAGTCTTTTTAGGATAGTGAGATTAAGATTTCATAGTTGTTAAAGCACAGCCTCATTTACTGCAACCTTGTCAAACTCAACAGTAAAAAGGATATGTAATTCTTTACGTCGTAAAACTGTAACTGGCTCGGATTAAAGGATGCAGACTCCTGCTGGAATGTGTAAATACAGTAATATTAACCATTGAGGCCGTAATGGCAAGCTTTTATTAAAAGAGTGCAAGGTTTGGGGTAATGCGCTTGTGGAGAATTAGATGAGAAGATCAATACCATCCTGACATCTGCCTGTTGAACATACGACTACAGCCAGAAGCCCATTGGTGACTGCAAATTACATTTAAATGTCCATTGATCAACGTGTTTGCCAAACCATTTGGCTGAAAAGTGAGTTTTTGTTATCTTAATACTGTTTATCTAGTCTTTGGGCACTTCTGCTTTTGCAATATACTCCATTATACATATGTTAGGAAAACACAGTAGTCACCTGTGCTCAAAGACTAAATATACAGTCATGGAAAAAATCACTAGACCACCCATGTTTTCTCTAATTTCTTGTTCATTTTAATGCCTGGTACAACTGAAGGCAGATTTGTTTGGACAAATATAATGATAACAACAAAAATAGCTCATAAGAGTTTAATTTAAGATCTGATATCTAGCCATTTTCCATGGTTTTCTTGATAATGATTTTGGTTATTATCAACAAAACCATGGAAAATGCTCTTAAATTAAACTCGTATGAGATATTTTTTATTGTGATCATTATATTTGTCCAAACAAATGTACCTTTAGTTGTACCAGGCATTAAAATGAATAAGAAATTGAAGAAAACAATGGTCTAATATTTTTTTCCATGACTGTAGTATGAAGACAAAAATTAAAAGATCATGTTTTTGGTATCTATGAACTCATAACAACGCAGTGTAGAAAATACACAATATTAGCATTTTTACACATTTAAAAAAGAAATACCCTTATTCTGACAATTGTTTATAGTATCATTTGAAATGTGTTTTAAACATTTAAACATTGTACTGTTAGATACTTGTCCACAGTATTCGTGGCAGATTTAAAGACAAATCATAACAAATGTTGTGGCATTTTCCTTGTCATACTTAATATATTCTTTGGGCACCAAATGCAAACAGCTGGCCTGGCCCAGTCCAACAATAACAAAATCTGCATACCATCACCTCTGCTCACTAATTAACATGTTAGATCTTTGTTCAATTAATCCATACAAATCCAAAAAAACTAAGTGAAAGAATGGAAAAGCAATTACATGGTGTTAATTGGCAGTCAAAGAAGAATCCAAGGCAATTTAATAGTAAATAAAAAGCCTTTATCCTGTATTTTGTACTGGATATAAACTGCTCAAAGCCAACAAAAAGCTGTTGTTTCAGTTTTTTGTAGGGATTAAACAATATGTGTTAAACAAGTGTTAATTGACAAGCTTTAGAGGTGTTAGTAGACAAATGGTGTTATCTGATTAAGCCAGGCTAACTGTTTCCACCTGTTTCCAGTCTTTGTGCTAAGCTAAGCTAATTGGCTGCTGACTAGTCTTATATTTAATGAGCAGATATAAAAGTGCCATCAATCGTCTCATCATACTCTTTGCCAGGAAGCAAATTATCATACTTTTCCTGAGTGTCAACCTTTAATTTAATGCTGATCTAGCTACTGTTGGCCTGTGTCATAAAGAAAGAAAATGTGCAACAGTGTATTCAGACTGAAGCCGCTGCTTGTGCTGAGCGTATAAAAGAAATCCAGTGACTGCGTGTCACTGCAGTTTTATTTAGGCTGAATCATATTTGGCTCCTGAGAACTTGCCAATAAATGTTATATGGCACTTGATGTTAAAATCTGAATGCATTTATTTTCTCATTGGTCTCCACAGAAATAATGACGAAACACCCACTGTCCTACATCCAATTCTTCTCTGGCGCGAAGGCAAGTTCACATGAGGTTCACAGTGGGGAAGTTTTCCCTGCTGTTCACAGATCAATCAAGCCACACATGTGCACGAACACAGCGCCAGTTCAGCTCCGTGCTTTGCTGTCTATTAGTCAGAACTGTCTTTATTTTACACAGTGAGTCAAAGGATATGAGATCGCCTGAAAAGCAACAGCTGGAGCCTGCCAGTTGCCTCGGGGAAGAAGACCATGATTTGAAACAGACAAGAACTTGGAGACTTTCAGGCAGCACTCAATAGCACTCCTAGACTCTATTTAAGATTTCAAATAAAAACCAAAATATCTGACATGAAGAGAACTGTCTGTGATGAGCAATATAAAACACTCTTTTTATCTTTTGATTCATAAAACGCCCCAAACGTTACACCTTTAACTTTCCAGTTGATCCAGACTTCAGGACGTCAAATAATCAGGAGGGCCTGAAAAGCATTCGAAATAAAATGTTCAAAAACATTTATGTCAGTGTAGTATGAGCATTAGTATTTTACTCCAGTGTTAGTGGTGGTATGAACTTTTTTGTCATCACAACAAAAAGAAAAGACAAGAAAAGTTTTAGAGGCTTTTTGACAGTTTACTACTTCAGGATTTAATCATATTTTAAAAAGCATCTACTGTATATCATCATATGTGACAAATCAGAAGAAAAAGTGTAATTAAATTGAATGATGATTAAAAAAATTAATGCCACTGTCATCATCTCAAGCAAAGACAACTTTCACAACAGTTGTCAGGCAAATCCAATTACCAATCACTAATTGAGTTAACTAATAATGCTGCGTTCAAATGAATGAGCGGCAAAACAATATGACATACCAGGAAACATGTTATTTTAATCACGCACGTCTCTCAGGGGCAGTAATTAACGTTTAAATCGCACAGTTAAAGTTAATTTCGCAACAAATATCCTCAATGTGGAAACTGAGGACTGAGGAAAAGATGATCAAGAGGTGGAGATCAGGAGAGAAGCACACATGAGGCTCATATATGGAAGAACCCCAGCAAAAAGCAGGAACACATTGCATGTATTACACAATTTCCCCAAATAAAAACTGAATTACCAGCCACTCTGAGATGTCTTTTGTAATGACACGGACATTGAGTGTGCAGACAAATGGATTTGTTCTTGGGCCATTATCTCAGGCTGAAAAGAAATAACTTCATTAGCGTGGGGGGACGCAATGTGAGCCGGGCTGCTGGAGAAGATAGATGAAAGGAAAGAAAGGAAGGAAAAGAAAGGAAAGAATAAATCTGGATAGAATATATCTACAGTAAATAAACAATATTAACATAATTGCAAGAATTCAAAACATGAAACTCAAACACAGCACATCATCATAATACTACTGTCTCATAATATAATACTGCTTTTCCTCAGATCCCCAAAAATCAAATATCATGCAAAAAATAGTCTAAATATTCAGTATGCAAACATGTCAATAAACAAAATTAAGGAATCTAAAATACACAAAATCAGAAAAAGTGCAATTAATTAATACTAGCAAAAGGATAAAAGTGCAATATACAGTCATGGAAAAAAATATTAGACCATTTTTTTCTTCAGTTTCTTGTTCATTTCAATGCCTGGTACAACTAAAGGTACATTTGTTTGAATTTTAGTGCCCTCACCTCTTGATTCAAGAAAACCAAGATGGTGACGGCCAAAATACGAAACTTTAGGCTTCAGTACTGTAGTCCATAAACAAATGGATGACATTACAGTTGGCTTTGTCCACTTCTAATATACAGTCTATGTTTTTAAAAAAGTGATAATGTTTACATTGTTCACTTTCTCGGTTACGTGTGTTTAGTCAACATTGGCTCTAGAGGTGTTTGGTCCAATTAAAGTTTTAATTTTTACCTGATGATGGCACTAAAGGAAGAGTTATAGAATCACCAAAGTCACTCTGATCAATCAGTTTAGATGTCTGCTTGTTTTATCTGCTCCCATTTGGACTTGTTTGCCTTTGCTGACAGCCAACTTATGTCCTAAACAACAACAAAGTAAACCCCACTTTTATTTCACCTGCTCTGCGTTTACTTTCTGCTTCATGTCACACAACACCTACTAGAACTGCGACACTAAGTGGATCCATTAACGCCCATGCTGTGTTAAATGCATTAACACATGGACAAGGTTTCAGATCACATAATACAGTTCAGTGCAGAAATCCATCCAGCTGGTCCTCTGGGAACCATACGTACCTGTGTAAAAACTTCATGGCAATCCATCCAACAATACTTCTTTTTGCATTTCTAGTTAGCAGAGCAGGAAGATGGCTAGAAAAGATATCTACAGCATGTCATGTTGGGGACATTGTGCTGCCTGTCTGAGACATCCGCCCACATGTGAACAGCTGTGTTCTGAAAGACCTGAAGAAATCAGAAACAACGATCCAAGCCATCTGTTAATACGGATATAAAGCTAGGATTTGTTCTGCATACTACAGTTTAATGAGCCTTGTGTAAAGGCTGGACAAGGTCCCCGAGATTCTGCTGGTTGAACTGATATGAAAGACTAAAACTAAAGGATAGAAAAAACAGGATGCCCAACATTTGCTACAGCTGCAAGAAGAAAGAACCTCACACTTATGTGTTAGCTTTGCCTCAACAGAGCAGAGAGACACTTTATACACAAGAAATGATAGGAGATTCGACTTTACAGATACAAAGGACATTTGGCTTTACTGATACAACGTTTGAAGCTCCGCAGACAGGACCATGCATCTTCAGCATTGGCTGTCTCCCTGCTGTACTATCTAAATCCTCCCTGGCCCACAATCTGTCCGGGAATACAAAAGATTTGCTGACTGGGAGAAACAACTGATAATGAAAAAGGATAAGAATGAATATTGGAATTTCTCTTTGTGTTACATTTTACAGTCTGACTTGCTGCACAAACAAACTCTTAAAAGTCGGCATGATTTATGATGTCACTGCCACCGTCCTGTAGTCACTGCGTACGCTGGGTCATCATTTTTTTTTTTGGCTTGCTGCAGAGAGCCAGAGGGTTTTGCGAGAGTGTTGCAAAGTATGGTGTGTGGATATAATTCGAAGCCAACTGTGACATAAGGGCTCAAAGAGAGCAATGGTGTAAGAAGTGTAGCCAAAAACATTTTCATAGGACATTTTTAATTATGTTTAATTGGGTGAAACTGAGCTAGTGTGGCAGTATTTTCAGCAGACATTTCACAATATACAAACTGCTCTTGGTCTGGGCAGAAGTTAGTAAAAGCTCCATTTATAATCAATGGCACATATATGTATATTTTTTATCTCACATTTAATTTAAACAATTTTAATGCTTGAATGCTGAATCTGATATGTAAAATAATTATAAATATGACTAGTTTTATGTTAAAATAAATTTTATGAAAATTATAAATCTTTTATTTATAGTAAATTATTATTTTGCACAGAATATAACACTTATAAATAAGTTATTTAAATATGATTATGACTGAGTTGCAAATCCAACAACTTCTTAAAACTGATTTTAGGTAATTTATTTCAATTGATTTCCATGTTTTATTAACAATAGTTAGTAAAATCGTTTTAAAAACAGCCAACTACAATCAGATTTACTTGATATTGTCCTTTAACCAAGGCTTTACACAACTGGACGTTTTTCAGCCCAACACTGTTGGCACTGCAATAAATCAGTTTTTTCTCGAAACTATAATACCCAGCTTTAGTTGACTCTGTGTCAGAAAAGTGTTGATCAAACTCTAAGGTCCTTTTGGTCCCTTGTGGTGCTGTTCTGCATTGTTATCACAAACTAAAGTCCCTACAATTCCCCAACAGTTGAGTCAAGCTCACTCTGACAGTGTCAACAAACAGTAGCATTATATCAGACTGGATTACACTGTACAAATGTGGAATTTGTTGTGTTCTCTCTTTGCATGTGTCACAGAGAAAAGCTCCATCATATAATTAGAGACCATCTTGCGAAGGGATCACACCAGCCACAATGCCAAATCAGTGTGTTTGGTGCAATGGAAAACAGTGTGAAGTGAGTTTAGCTTTACTGTTTCGCTGAACAGTCACCTGTTTTTTCACCTATGTTAGTTTTGGCTTAAATGTGTGTTTTGCTGTCTATGTCTCTTGTAACTTGGTAACATTCTGAAAATCTAAATGAGATCATGTGGGAGTTGGTAAGTGGACTTGGCTCTGCTGAGACAGATAACACCCATGCCATGGGCGAATTATGAGAAAACAGGTCTGGGCACAGACATGCAAATGACCCACCACCTCTCCTACATCGGAGCAAGACAGACTTTGTGGTGGTTTTGCCTCATTTCATTTGCTTTGCATGTCCTAGTAGTCTTTCTGCATCTTTTCATGGTTCTGTGTCTCTTTGTGGTCTCTTTGTCTCAATGTGGTCATGCAGCATTTCTTCGAGGTGGCCTGTGGGTCTGTGCCCAATAGGCCCATTCAGGAAATCCATCCATGACGCATGTGTCTGTGGTTTTACTCATTTCTACCTCTTTGGGGTGATTTCCGGTACCACATTTTCCCATGATGACACGCATTGACTCACAAGGTGAAATTTTAACTGATGTCTCATAGTGGAGTGGAATGATAGAAACTATGATACAGTGATACAAAACTTAAAACAAATGTTGGCCAGGGGGTGTAGGTGAGGATCAATGGCCACTTCTGTACTTCTGACCCCCTTATTCTGGTGCCCTTGCTCAGACCACACATGTAAAGTTTTGTAACTGTATCTTTAATGGATGTGACAGTTTTGAATTGACTGAATCTGTCCACAGACATATAAACACCTGACACGGTACTCGGTGGTAGTTTCTGCTACAGTAGGTGTCTGCAGGACAACACAAACACACACACAAAGGGACAAAAATACCAGCCACATGCTGTCGTGGCTGGTAATAACCAGTCCTGTCATTTCAGACCCTGTTATTTCCTGCCTGACCATCAGTAGTACTCGGCTGGTTCCCACTGCTCCCCAGTCACCTGATCATCACCTGCCAGCACACCTGTCCCTCGTTCCCTGTAATCATGCACTTTGTATGTACATGTGTGTGTGTATATATACCCACAAACACTAACCCTTTGCCAAATTGTTCAATGTAGCTTTCATAGTCATTGTGCTTCAGCCATCTGCTCCTGTTCTGCTTGTTTGTAGGATTTGATCTGTGCCTGTTATCCACCTGTCTGCTCCCATTTGGACTTGTTGGCCTTTGCAGACAGCTGACTTCTCTTCTGAACTACAACCAAGCAAACCTCACTTTTATTGCACCTGCTCTGCCTTCATGTTCTGCTTTTTGACACACAACACCTCCCTGGAGCTGTGATGATAAGTGGATCCATTAACGATCATGCTCTCTTAAATATACCAACAAAGTGTCCAATAATGTAACACGGTTCAGTGCAGGAGTCCGTCCCAGTTAGTCCCAAAAAAGTAAAATAAACCTTTTTCTTCAATCACAGGAAGCACTCTTTGAGCCAGATTGCTGAATCACTTTGAGTCAAGCTCTATTTCATGAGCAGGGGTTTGCCAAACTGGGATTTAATCCCGGCTTGGTCAATTTAGCTTAAAGTTGGAGGCCCTTTATCACAAATTAAGTTGTTGGATGTTGAATTCACATTTCATCCAATATCCAGACTGAGGGGATGAAAACAGACAGAGAACTGTTAAAAGAAAGTAAATGTCTTGATGCAAAAAGAGGGACGTCACAAACCACTTTAGGCTGGGCTTTTTTATGATTCTGTCCTATGTGAGTAGGTGGAGTTCTTCTCCTCTTCAACATGATTTAATGTAAATGTAAAGATGCCACAAAGGACTTCTAATCAAAACACTGTGACACACCCTAAACCCATAACATGACTTCATTTTCCATCTTTTTTTTTTTCTGACACCACATTGAAATTCCTTCTGCAGAATGGTGTCACAGGGCAGATGCTGTTATGCTTCTCCAGGCTGACACTCTGCTCTCTGACAGCGTATTCCCTTTTCTTTAATGGAGTTGGCACTGCAGGTTTCTAATAAAAAGTGGAGTTGCATACACGCTGATACGTCTTATTACTGTCGGAGCAGAGGATAAAATGTGTAATTGTTCAATCTTAAGGTGCGTGGGAGCAACAGTGACACTGAGCTGAGGACAGACAACGTCAAATTATGTTCTTTCAATTATTATTATTGAGGTTAGATGCGGGCATGATGAGCAGCGAGGCATTTCTCCACACTATAAATCAGCCTGATGCACATTACAGACCCTGGTTTATGTAAGACTTATGTAACATTCGCTTTCTTTTTTTGCTTAATAATAGGTTATTTTATCAGAATCAGAAATAGTTTTATTGCCAATTAGTTTTGCACATGCAGTACAAGGAATTTGTCTTGGTGTTTAATAAATATATGAAAGATATAAAGCTATTTTTAACAATGCTTTTACCACTTAAAACTGCTAAGCTCAAGCTTTAATTTATGCAGGTCGCAACCCTGAATGATCACTCATGCAGTGGAAAAATAAGAGCAGGACTCTGCAGAGGTGGGTGATGCTGTAATGTCTGCTGTTTCCACTGGAAACATTATGCACACGTTGAGTGGAATTGTGGGTTTAGCAAATTAGATCACTCTTAACATGTTGGTTCTTGAAATATAAGATTGCATTTATTCTTCCCCCTCGGGGCTTTTGCTTTTCTAACTGTAGTGGCTTAAGTGTACTGGGGGGAAAAAAAACTATCATTTAATTTGAATGGCATTTATTGGATCAACACTTTAAAGTGTGTCTTCTGCTTTTTAACGTGGCATACTGTTTCAATACTGGAACATGTTTCACAGCTTTAATGTACCAAGTAATAACCAGTGAAGTGAAATGTGTAGACAAAGCACAGGTCAGAACAGCTCTCCTTACTCAACAGGTGACCATCACGTGGATTTCTATTTCCTTCAAGTAACGAGTAATTTGAAGCCGGCAGACGACTAAAGAACAGGTGTTTACTGAAGGAAGCTCAGTCAAGATGTTATTTTTATGTGTCTCCTGAATTCAACCTTTCATCTATGTGCTGCCAACTGGACAGGCCAGACAGGTTTAATAACATTAAACCTGGAGTTTGATAATGACTTTAAATGACAAGCATGCATTTTGCAATTAAAGCCTTTTAAATCCAATCTGAACTTCATTCTTGATTCAACTGTTGGATGGGATTAGGTGTTGAGTAAAGATAATTGTTTAAATCAATAAAAATGACAAATACCATTCTGTGAAAACACTCTGAAAGAAGAATAAGAAAGAAGATGAGCAAAATTAACTTAAAGTATCACACAAAAGTACTCAGCCAGGAGGTGAAAACTTGTGCACATATTAATGTAATCTAATGAATGAGACATAATGAATACAACATGTGTCTTTATTTCTGGTGTTGTTGTTATACATTATATTTTACTTTTCTTTTTTTAAAAACTTTTTTTGTCGTTAAATATGTCACAGAGGCATCTATGTTAAATTTGAGGATATTGCTGATGTGTATTATTAGTTCTCTACATAATAATGGTAGTTATTATTGTTATTATTATTGATGCTTCAGTACAGTAGATAATCTTCTGAACCAATGTATAAAAAATAAAGAGAATTCTAAAAAATGGCAGTTAAATCCACATTTCAGGCACATGGTGTCAAGTATTTGAAAATTATATGTTTTATAAAACTACTGAACTAAAATTACAGGACTGTTGTGTTGGGTTACATTTCAACTTGTATACATTGGTCACTTGTTTATTTCTCAATACTCTCATATAACTTCATAACCATATATATAAAATCATAGCCATAATAATGCTAATAAAATTTTAACTAATATTTTTGTCTTTTCTGTGTTTTTGCATAGCCTACATACTGTTAAATATAACCTTTCAATTAAAATGGCAACAGTAAAAAAATAACGATACTGATTAAGACCTGCATAATATTGGTAGTTGTTTCCACCTTATATTTGTGAGGCAACGCTATTAGAAGTTAAAATCAGGATAATCAATCAAATAATGTATCCAAACAAATACAAAAAATGCAACAAAAATCTAAAAAATTACATTTAAATCCACATTGCAGCCACATGTTGAAAAGTATACGTTTTATTAAAGTACAGAGTTAAAATTACAGGACTGTTGTGTTGGGTTGTATTTCGACTTTTATATGTGGTCACTTGTGTATTTCTCAAAACTCTCATATAACTTTTCTGCACCAACTTGTGAGGGTTATGTGCATTAACGCTGGTCTCAGTGAGGCTTTAACAGCTTGGCTGCTGCCGGTAGTCTGCTCCGGACTGAATGCAGCCTTTTAAAGTGACGGGGAGGCTGTAATTTGAGAGTAGCGCTGAGGTATTATTAGCCAAAAACCCAAGCGCGGCACTTGAGACATCCAGATGTTGCGTTTGAGGCACCAAGTGAAGTTAGTGAGTACAAGTGAGTACAACTTGTTTCCACGCTGAAAACAAACTTTCATACATTTGCTTATTTCTCTCCTCCTCTTCAGCAGCAGTTATGGAAGCTGGCAGGCTCGATTAAAGGAGGAGAAAACATTTCCACGCCACTTTTATCAGCTTGGACAAAGAGGATATTGAGGAGGACGTGAAAGCTACAACAAAAGCGCCAACTTAAACTGCGCAGTTTGGACGTTTAAACCTGAGTGAAATGTTTGTGTTTGCACGCCAGGTTGGAGTTAAATAGTCCAGCAGGCTCACATTTTGCTGAAATACCATTTTAAATCCCTCATATTTAATTTTTTGTGAGTGCTTTGCGGGGCATCATGGCTTTCCTTCACTTGCTCCTCTGTGCCGGGATGTTATCACTGCCTGTGTGTGGAGCCTTTTTCCGCGGACCGTTACAACCGGAGATGTCCAACGGCACTTTTCATCATTATTTCGTGCCGGACGGGGACTACGAGGACAACGATGACCCGGAGAAGTGCCAGATGCTTTTCAAAATGACCGACGAGCGAAAGTGCGGTCTCGCCGAGGACCAGGACGCGGTCATACGGGACGACTTCACCATCATCAAGAGGCAGATTGAGGACTCGGCCCGGGTGCTGGAGGGGATCGGGAAAAGCATCTCGTACGACCTGGACGGGGAGGACAGCTACGGGAAATACTTGCGCAGGGAGACGGCGCAGATAAGCGAGGCGTTTACAAACTCGGAGAAGTCTCTGCTGGAGCTGGAGGTGAAATTCAAGCAGAGCCAGGAGAGCGAGCTGAAGGAGGAGCACCGGCTTAACGACGACTTTCTCAACATGATAGTGCACACACGGGACGTCCTCAAGGACACGGTGGACATTTCTCTGGGGCTGAAGGACAAGCACGAGCTGCTGTCTCTGATCATCCGCAGCCACGGCACGAGGCTGAGCAGACTGAAGAATGAGTACATGAAGTTTTGAGAGAAAGTAGTCCCTTCACGTTATTTTTTTCTTTAGTGGAGTGTGTGACCGTGAGGCAGAGGCAGGGGTCAAACAATTTGAGCAAAACATATCAGGGATGAAAAGCTTAAAGGGCCAGTTCACCTAAATCACCCAAACATTTTCTCTGTTAACTCCAGAGGTGTGAGTTCAACCAGTGGTGGAATGTAACTAAGTACATTTACTCAAATACTGTACTTAAGTACACTTTTAAGGTACTTTACTTGAGTATTACACTTCTACTCCACTACATTTACAGTCAAATAATGTACATTTTACTCCACTACATTTAGCTGCCAGCTTTAGTTACTTTTCAGGTCATGATCATGATGATCCACATAAAATGATTATGCTTTTTAAAATGTTTTTATTAAACCACATAACAGTATAATAAGCAGTTAAAAGTACACCTACTCTGACAACAGTAAAATGCTGCTCAAATAAATGCATCAATAATAATCTAATAATATATTTGGAATATATACATTTTCATACTTTAAGTACAGTTTGATGCTGATACTTTACTTCTACTTGTAGTGGAGTAATTCTGCAGTGTGGTATTAGTACTTTTACTGTAGTAAAGGATCTGAAAACGTCTTCCACCACTCTTCCCAACTTGGGTTCGCTCCAAAGGGTCAAAAACAAAAAATAGGCTACTATATGTCACAGGATGGTAAATGGGATAGGAAAGGAAAAAAAACGATTGTGCTTTTTTATCTGATTTTCTCTCATCTTTTGTTTTTTCTTGTAACATACTCAACAATTCATCCTTTGGGGAAAGTATTCAAATTGTACAGTCAGATCAGTTGTGTAAGGGAAGTTGTTCTCTGCTAATAGCTTGCTGCCATAACCCCCTAATGAGGGCCTGTAGGCACACACTGCTTCAGGGTCAGAAACAACAGTTTGGGATCCACTGCTCTAGATGTATGTTTGCTACAGTTATGCAACTAGCTTTGGTTGAAATTGTCCAGGTTATGTGATATGTCCCCATAGCTGGATCCCCAAACGAGAAAAGAGGCCAGAGACCCCCCAAAAGTCCCTTATATTCACTGCAAGTCAAGTGGGTTTTGCTTATTTGGCTATTTGCAAATTATGTTGCAGCTGTACACCCCTACAGTACTGTATCAACTCTAATTGCCTGATCTCATGTAATGTTTTGTAGAGGTGTCATAGATCCTTTATTTATCCTTTACAGGAAATTATAGGTAAAGGTTTATGTCATGTGTCACAATCTATTTAAGACCCTAATTACTTTAGTTTATAGTGTCCTAATGTGGTCCATACTCCTAAATGAAGTTTAATGAATATAAAAATATATAAAATAAAATAAAAATGTAACATTGTGAGGAAAACAGTGTTCATTTAGATCTTCCCTTTAAGAAAAAAAAAATAACACAAGGAGGAATGGGCAATATGGATGATATCCTCTTTTATTTGCAATTTAATATGACAATATTGTAATACCCTTTGTGGAAAAAGTCAGTTGATAGAAAACAAAAAGGAATGTCTTTTTTTGGCTGATCCAGCAAACTAAATTCCTATCAAAGTACTTCACTGTATTGACGCAAAAGATAATATAAAAATCCTGTTCAGTGATTTGCAATGCAACCAGAGCTGCCAAACAGTATGGCAAAACCTCTAGACAAATATGTATCCTCTGACTGTGTTAACTGTCATGTTTCCCTCTCCTAGAGGCAATTTAATGGTCATAACACATCGTACAAAAAAAATTCAAAAAAGTTGTAATATTTTCCAAGAAACAATGTATGCCTCTTTTCATGGTCATTTTTGGTAAAGGGCATTAAATTTACCTGTATCAGCCACAGGTTTGTGTGTGTCTAAGTGCATGTGTGAGTGTGTGTGTGTGTGTGTGTGTGTGTGTGTGTGTGTGTGTGTGTGTGTGTGTGTGTGTGTGTGTAAAACAACGGCTTCGAACACAAGTCAGCCAATCCAAAAAGTGAGAACAGGAACTATCAGTTTTCAAAAATAGTACTGTAGTCAAATGAAGGGTTTTCTAAAACTCATTCAGCCCTCTATGAGCAAAAAATAAACAGAGTAAGTGGTGAGTTTTGGAGAGATTCATTTGAGAATGGAGTGAAAGTTTGGACTGTCCATATTCACAGTGAATGCTGTGTTTGGTTTGATTTTTGACCCAAAAGTTGTATACATTTCGGATCGCTCCTCATGTAGTAGTAAAGCAGGGGTGGACCTGATAGTAACCGGGTTGAAAGCTCTTCTCTGACACTCCAGATGAATGTTTCTCAGAATATCAACAAATGTTTACATATGGACACCTATGTTGTATTTGTATTTTTGCTTTATAGGCTAGCACACTTTGCACAATTCTTTACTGTTCTGGTGCTTAAGGTTGTGACATGGTTTAAAATGCAAGGCCCTTTGCTGTGCTGTTTGTGCACAGGCAGTGTAATCTCGGAACATGTACAGTGTATTATTAGAAGTAAGTAAATACTGTGAGTGCCAATATCTTTATTACGAAACAACTTAATATGTATTCATTGTTTATATTGAAATAGAGCTGCATTTATCTATTCTTGTTTAACTTTTTAAAAAAGATATGTGGTGAGATGTAATACATTGACAGATAAGACTGCAGGCAGCACTCATGGACTTCGATGTCAAACACTAAATCTGTGTGACAATAATCTGAACAGATTGTGTTGTGTCTTCTTAAATAAAGAGTTTGTGTTTGAGGTGAAGTGTCATTGCAAGAGCATGTTTTATCAATTTTATGGTATATTCCATACAAGAACTTAGGCTTAATTTGGGTTGAAACATTAATCATTCCCCTACTGTTGGTCTCTTCTAGCTAATAGCATAAAAGTAAACTAAATCATTCCTTATTTTGCTAAGAATCCTTTAAGCGGACACTTTTTTTTATTTAGCAGACCCCACAAAGTGGCAGTAGCACTACAGCCCCTGGGACTGCATACTGTATCGCCACGTGCTTCATAATTACAAAGTTCCCCTCCATGTTTGCTTTACAAGGCTTTGAGGTCTGCTGTAAATTATACACACAGCCCTCCTATGGCTGCTTTGAAGGAAGAAGCTGGTTGTTGGTATTTATGAGGAACAGAGATGTGAGGAAGAAGTTGTGTTGATGGTGTTTTGAGCGGTGTGGTGAGCTTCACAAACAACTTGTTTTTTTCCTGAATTCATCACCGATCTGCTAAAAAAAACAGTTCTTCTGGTGATACTACAGCCTTTTAAAGTCATGAATAAGGTTGAGCCATTTGGAATTACAATGCCATGAGTGGAATGTAACTAAGTTACATTTACTCAAGTACTGTACTTAAGGACAATTTTGTGGTACTTTCATAGTATTTTCTTTTATGTAACTTTATACTTCTACTCCACTACATTTTAAAAGCAAATATTGTACTTTTTACTCCACTACATTTAGCTGACAGCTTAACAGGTTACTTTTACGGTCAAGCTATTTTATAAATTAAACCACATGTGAATTAGTTAAAATTAGCCCTGCCTTGACTACAGTAAAATGCTGCTTACATAAATGCATCAATAATGATAATCCAATAATATATTTGGAATATATATCAAAATCTGAGTGGGGCCATTCTGCATTACTTTGATGCTTTAAGTACATTTTGATGCTGATACTTTCACACTGATATTTTAGTACTAGTAAGGGATCTGAATACTTCTTCCACTATTGCATAACTTCATATTGTATATAAAAGTGATGTATATTACATCACACTGCAAAGTACAGTTTGACTTGTGGCTCCACATGGTCAAAAGATACTTTGAGCCGACTGGTTATGTTCATGACGAGGCAACATAAAGGACTTAAAGCACAGCGAACAGAAACCTTTAGCCTATTGGAAACATTTTATGTTTCCACGCAAGCAGAAAGCTTCTGATTTTCTCATTTAGATAAAGAGATTGTTGGCATCATCTAGAGGAAACCCCATTGATTTTAAACAGTCAGGCTATTATGATACTTCTGCTTAAACTATCACCCCAAGCTATCCACATTGTATCTTATATAGATTTAAGGTTAACATCCTTCACCCTTGATAACCTTTAAATAAGCTTATCATTTCAGTGACTTGAAGTTGAAAGTTTATGTATTACTTACAAGTCAACACAGTTTAAACATTGTGTTCCTTGCTGAAATCCAGCAAAGCTTAATATTTGCAATGTTCAAATCTCTGCCTGGCATGATTCATATAAAAGTTGTCCATTATATGACACAACAATCAGTGCTGTTATACATGAACATGTGTGCTGTTTTTAGTTGCAAAGGTGACTGAGGTGTAATCATTACCTACCCTTTGAAACCGTCTCTGATCCTGGGTTAATAATTGCAAAATGAAGCTTTTAAAATCCATACTCAGATGTTAGCAGGTGTCATTTGCATAGAAGCATATTGACTGGGTACACTGGGTCAACTCCCTGAAACCTGCACAGGACGTAAGTATTAAACTGACAGAAGTATGACTGACAGAAAAAAACTTGATTCATTCATTGATTCATATGTATATGAGTTTCTAGATTCATTAATGTCAGGAAATAATGAAAAAATGCAAAATACAATGGCGCAGAACCAAAGGTGGTGTCATTAAATCCCCTGGGATATTTTAAAATGACTAGTTTAGGATTTATATAACATCTATGTCCAATTTTTAGCCTGGCAAAGTTTGGTCCACTATGTTTGTTTGGACTGACTGATTGTCAACAATTAATGGATGGATTGCTATGAAATTTTATCCTGAAATTAATGTTCCAGGATCAATCCCATTGACTTTAATGTCCACCATTGAGTTAACTTTTTTGATTGAGAGTGAAATATCTATTGGATGGACATGGAATTTTGCAGCATTATTAAGTAATAAGTTATAACAATATGTTTTTACATGTGAATCTTTTCTATATTATCCATCAAATATGGTATGAATGCTGCATTTAGAGCCGTATTTCTCAATCCTGAAAAGTTTTCAGATAAAATGTATGAATTATAATATTTACATTTTCTTATAATATTTAAAGTTTGTTACAGCTGCATTTATGTTAGACTTTATTAATCAATACCTATTTACACAAGTCCCAGGTTAGTCCTATTGTTGTTCTTTTTCATGTTGAAAATATATTTTATACATTATATTTTTATTGTAAATATGTAAAGAATCATTTATATTTCTTTTTAACTTGTGTATGATATACAAATGTTATAGTAATGATATAATTATAATTATTTCCTTTCCACAATTGTATAGGCCATGCTTATGATTGTTCTTTTATTCATTTTTTGTATATTATTACATTTTTATGTGCATTTAATATATTTTTTAATAATTTATTTATTTGATGTTTATTTAAAAAAATATTGTGAATATTTTAAATGATCAGTATCCCTGTTTTATTGTGCCTGTGTATGCACTCTTCAAATAAGAAGTGTAACAAAATAGATACAAAGCCTACGTTTTCTATTTTGTAACTTGTTCTTGGCTGCAAAAAGATGGTGAATCTGTGTTAAAGGGCCCCCAGATCCCATAAAACAATAAATCTGTCCCCTCATAAACATTTAGTAGTTGAGCAGCCTCCTAAATTGTTTGAACACAGCAATTAACAAAGGAGAAATGCTCTTTGCCTTTATTTGCCAATTTTTGGGGTACTGTTTTGGCACTTGACCACTATTGTTTATTAAAACACATCCGTGTTGGCTCACGGCTGCGTTAAATCCGCTGGGACTGAAAACTAGAGCAACGTTCATGCACTTGCAGTGATTATGTCATCCCGTTCAGCCTCCCGGTCAACCTTTCACCCACTTTCTCCCTCACACACACACTGACACAGACACACACACACACACACACACAGGCAGCCGGTGTTTGTGTTGACGGAGGCGCCGCTCGTGCATTGAAGAGGAACCTCGTCATAATATTACAGGTAACCCCTGTTTCTGGGAAATATTTTACTGTTATTTGATAGCACTTTATTTTATCAACTTTAAAGCAAACCGGCAATGGGCACAGCTGTGAAAGAGGGTTAGCTTCCCTGTTAGCTTCAAAACTGAAAGTAGAATGTGACCATATTTAACTGGCTAACCAGCTAACAACAAGGCTAGCTTCTTTCGACACAATATAACAGTAAACTAACGGCTTGTTAAACATGTTAATGAACTATATGGTCCTCACACTGTTTTTTCTGTTTGTTTTTGATGCATGTTGTTATGTTGTGTGTGCTAACCAAACTCAAATCCACCCACTGTGCTCACAGATTCAACAGCTGCATCTGTTTATTTCTGATTAAGCAGTTTCAGAGAGAGAAGTTAAGTGAGGCTGCTATGTTTGCACTGATATATGCAAACATGTAAAGTTAAGCACCTTAACTTTACAGGGAGGGTGGGTGGACACAGAGAAAGATAGGCATGTACTGGATTTACTGACAGCAACAAATCAACTATTGCTGAAATGCTAAGGGTTGTAAATATCGTCATCCTGCTAAAATAATCGCCTAACTCATTTTTTCAAGTTTTGCAGGAAACACAAAAAAATTCACCAAAAGTGTAACATATAACATTTATTGATAATTTCACTCAAAAAGGATGTAACAAAGGATGGCTATTGGCATAGTAATAACACTGTGTGTAAATTATGTCACTTAAGAGAAATAAATGACTTAGGCAATTTTTTGAACATGCCTTTGTGACTTAAGCAAGATATGGTAACACTTTATTTTGAAGGTGTCTACATAAGAGTCACACAAGCCTGTCAGAAACATGACATGACAAATATCATGAGCAATAATGTTACTTCAAAGTGTCATTAATGTTCATGACACATCCCATGTCATGTTAATGACATGCTGCTGATACTGGACTTCACACACAAATTAAAAAGGAGACTCCAGATGTTTTAAGTTGGGAGTTGCTTATATAAAATGACTCGTGAGGAGAAGTGACATTAACAATCAACTGCCCTAACCGTCATTGTGATAACAGCAGATCGGCCTTGGGGGATAGCAGTTATTGACTAGTAAACCCAAACTATTAGAGCTACTAAACTAACTGCTCGCTAAACATGTTAGTGAACTATATGGTCCTCACACTCTTTTATGTCTGTTTGTTTTTAATGCATGTTGTTATGTTGTGTGTGCTAACCAAACTCAAATCCACCCACTTTAGGTCACTGATTTAATAGCTGCAATTGTTTATTTCTGATTAAGCAGTTTCAGAGTGTTAAGTAAAGTGAGACTGCTATGTTTGCACTGATATAATGCAAACATGTAAAGTTAAGCACCTGAGGGAACTTGGGTGGGTGGACACAGAGCAAGATAGGCATGTCCTGGATTTACTGACAGCAACAAACCAACTATTGCAATGCTAAGGGTTGTAAATATACATTTTCTGTATATTGTCATCAAGACAAAACAAAAAAAACATGTTTGCGTGCATGTGTTTTAATAAATCAGTCCATTCTTTTACCATTCTCACATTGGCTTGTGATATCCTTAATTAAATTATTATATTCAGACTTTGCTGACAATTGTGATTTTAGCTTTAGAAGGAGACTCTTTATGATTGTTATCCTGATAAATTTGGTTTATAATTCACCTTGTTTTAGGAATTGCTGATACTGGACTTCACACACAAATGACAAAGGAGATGTTTTAGGTTGAGAGTTACTGTTATAAAATGACTCGTGAGGAGAAGTGACATTAACAATCAACTCTATATCACAGTACAGTGTCAAAGCCATTTCTGCCAGACCTTCCCTCAGCTGTTTTATATATGTTTTAACATTATTTTATTGTTAGGGGTCAACTTTGTCAAAGTATTACCATATATGGCTTTTAAACCTATGCATACTTTGGATTAGTCATTGAACATGCATTAACCATTAGCAAAAAGCGCCTTTCTATCAGAACACAGATGGAAAGAGACACATGCAGCAGATCGACCTTGGAGGCTAGTGATTATTGTCTGGTAAACCTAAACTATTAGAGCTACTCGTAAATTAAGTTCCAGTCTGTGTCCAATAGTGTTAAATAGGGCATAGATCACTCTGAATTGAGGAGAGTGTCTGTGACTGGTTTTAAAAATGTCTTTAACACACCTATTTTTATTTTTTTCCCCTTTCTTATTAACTACAGAGAGTTGCTGGTCCTTCTTATCTGGAGATATAATTGTCTAGAGGGAACCATTCAGAAATGTGGATGAGTACATTTGCACGTCTCGCCCTGCCTGCCCTGCAGAGGAGCACCTCTGCCATGGCCTGCCAGGCTCTGAGGGCTATTGGTAGACCAGGATGGGCTGCAGGTCCACTACCCTCTTGTCTGGCCTTAGTGCAGCTTCGTGGGCACCAGACACTTGGGTCTGCCTCCCTCCCTCTTGCTCACCACTCAGTGAGGCATGTCCGGGCTCTGAATGAGGAGAGGATGGTGGAGGTGGAGTGGGAGGATGGAGGCAGCAGTCTGTACCCATTCACATGGCTGAGAGACAACTGCCAGTGTCCACTGTGTACCCTGCAGTCTGCTCAGGCCCGGAAACTGTTGACGGTTGATCTTGATATCCACACAGGAATCGATGCTGTGGAGGTCAACAAAGACAACAAGGTAGGCTGCTGCCATTACCTGACTTGTGTTTTCCGGGGTTCACATATGATGGTCGATAAAGGCAAAAGCACTACATCGGCCAGAAAACATTTCCACTAGGAGAAATGTGCTGCAGCTTCAGAAACGTTGCCAAATCCAAAACAAATATGAAAATCCAAAACAAACACAACAATGGTCGTGTGCTGCAAAAGAAAAAACAAGCTGCAGAAACCAAATAAATAAAACAAATGCATCAACAGCAAACAAGCTGCAAATACAGAAATTATGCAAAGTCTACAAAATAAATCATATCCAGTCAACACAACAGAAGTTTCCAAGGCTTCTAATTAGAACAGCTGGATTTGCAACCTGAAAGAGAAAGACCAGGCAACCCACTTTAAATGTAACTAGTGGATGGCTGGCTACTTTGCTAGCTTGCAAATTCTTCCATGCTTCTGTGCTACACAAGTTACAGAAAATGATGCAGACACAGCTAATATAGAAATACTTGATAAATTGAAATTTTACTAATTTAGCTGACTTGCTTATTTCACTATGAACATGAATTACACTTTTGCTGACTGTTTGACGGCAAATGCCTGGTGATAAATTGTGATGCTCTTTGAGGTAAGATGATCTTATTCTGGCTGAAGCACATATTCCTTCTGACCTTTAAGTCCTCCAAAGGAACCACCTTTTGTGTGCTGCATCCTTCAGAGGGCCCCTGAAGTGGGACACGGCTATAAACAGATGGCTTTGACCTGACAGTGCTGCCAAGCCACAGTGTGCCATTTGCTGTTGATGATAAATATTAAATCCATTTAAATTCCCTGAAGTCTGCTGGATAACTGGATTGAATAATCTATTATGATAAATGTATTTAAGTGACTTAGCAATGGTTTAATGGTTTAGCCTGTGGCTGTAGTAAAGATTAGTTGGTGGCACTGGCCAAAATCCCCCACATGTATTAAAACAGATGGTAAAGTAGGGAATCCTCATTTAAAAGAAAAAATGGATTTCTTTTATGAACATAAAGTGCACACTTAAAGCTTTACCTTAAGGGGACAGACCAGTCAATAAAACGTGTATCACTGTTTACTTGAAAAACAGACAATGCACTATTAGTTGATGTCTTATAAAAACAATATACTATGAAGTAGAAACATGAAAAAGAGCCAAAACATCATGGCTTATTCGGAGCAATACATTTTTTCTCTCTCCAGGTGTCCATTGTGTGGCCCGACCAGCACACCAGTGTGTTTGACGCAGACTGGCTAAAGAGACGCTGCTTCTCTCCTGCTGCCAGACAAGCATTGAAAGAAGAGCTTTTCCTTACCGGTGAGTCTAGCTTTTATATATTTTGTTTAAATGTTCAAAAAATATTCCATATCTCTCCTGCTCTTTTAGTTGCAGCTACTGTAAGTGCTCTACAGGTATTTGTCTGACAGAAATACATGCAGTTGCCAATTTATTAGGTACACCTACAGCATAACAGTTCTGTATGATGTTTTTTAGAGTGGTTTTGATTTGACTGCATGGTCCTTTTGGATGATGTAATCTTGTGTTAGCGTCTGATATATGTTCCTATTATTTTCCACTTTATTAATATCAGTGGTGTGACCCAAATAACAACAAGTCTCTATAAATTGCAACATGCTGTTGTTTAGTTTTTTTTTTTCTTTTTTTTTTTCATTTTATTAATTCTTCTTTTCGAACCGAAAAAAAAACAGTGTAGGCTAGATGCATATACCTATACATACACATACTCACATAGGCACCATTAAACAGATGTAAATAAACATATAAACATTTACACACTAACAGTATATATAAAGCCCTATACATATACATGCATCTGCCCCGTCTAAGTAATAAGAACCAGTTAACTAAATATTCAATACGCATTTCCTTATATCATTTTGGTCCGGAAAAAAAAGGGAGTAGGCTGAAGTAAAAAATACTTATCTAGGCCTATCCCCTGATACTCAACACTTCAAATAAGAATTTTTCTCTCTATATATAGCCACTATTTATTTATTTTCTTATCAGTCAAACAAACAAATTAGATCTGAGATTTTCTATTACTCCCGCAAAGAAAACAAACAAACAAACAAACAACAAAGTTTAGCTAGATGTATCTAATAACCAGTGCATGTTTATCAGGGGCTTATTTATCTAGAAAGTTCACTTTAATTTGAAAACTACAGTGTGCTCATCTCCTCCAAAATGCATTTACTTTTCATGTCTATGCACACATGAACTCAGTGGTGTAGAACTAATATAAAAACGCATATAATTCATTCAAGCTGCTGTAAACAAAGGCCAGTACCAATTGGAGTGCACTTGTCTGAAAGTAATGATTACTTTCTAATTGATTACCCTGTTGTTGATCAAAGAGATTTTTTTTTATAGGAGGCCATAAATCACAAAGCACCTGTCTTAGAATTAACAGGATGAACAAACACTGTCATGACTTACTGCAGTTTCAAAGCACTGACTGAAGACAGCAATTTGTCTGCGTGGCAAGCAGCGAGTGTTACCTTCTTATACATGAATAGCAAACAAGCAGGCGCTGTGAAGCTTGTCACTGATGGCACTTTTCCCAGTGCCCCAGTGTGACCACATGCTATTATGAACATCAATACCATTACCATAAAAATCCCCACTATATCATTTTATCTCAGTCCAAAATTCCTCCAAAATCTGTGATAAATCCATAGACAATATAAAGATTAGACAGCATGCTTCCACTTCTTCACACTGTACAAATGTGAAGCCACGGCTGCTGCTATCTTGCATTGGTGACATCATTTAGAGCCAGATTCTGCGCAGTAGTGACAAAGAATAGAGCCGTAGTACCATGTTCGCCCCTAAACACCTGTCTGACCCAATCAGAGCACATTGCGAGCTCAGTCATGACACTACTGCCCCGTTTTGAACCCTCAAATAACTTAAGTTATTCTAAAAATGCCTGAACATACATCAGTATGATAGGTTCAACCTTAAACGACAGAAACCATCTTTGGGAAAAATCTATTTCATGTGTACTTTAAGTTTTAGTTTGCCTCATGTTCTATCTGATAGGCCGTCAATCTTATACCGTCTATAGTTAAATTAATAGACAAAAGAAGTTGCCGTGGCCATTGTTAGGGAAATTTAGACGTTCTCTCTCTTATGTAGGCTGACACAGTGGGTACTTTGCCCACCAAGGTCCTAACTTAGTTCACTGTCTGCAGAAGCTGTCCAAGCCAGACGGCAGCACATTTATACAACACTGATAACAGCTTCCTCTCCTCTTCACCACTGTAAACACAAAGGGATGTTTAACAATATGTTAAAACATTTACTCTGTTTTATTTTAAAAATTCAAGCAAATCTATTTTTTTTATATTTTCTCTCCACTGTTTGAAAGTTTGTTGTGAATTGTGTTTCTTTAGCAGTAAACGCAGCAATTACAGTATTATATTATTTCACTTTTATTTATTTATTTTTTAATGTTTAATTCTTTAGTCCTTACTGTTGGGTTAGAAAAGAGAATGCACTGGGTACTCAGCTGAAATTAACTTCACTTTAACTTAAGTGTAAAATTACAATTTTGTTGAGATTTTGTTCTGGTTTCATTTTACAAATAGTGTATTTAAAATACATCAATCAATGACAACAGTAAGGCTCACTTGTACATTACAGATGTCCAAATTATGTGTCTTAAATGCTTCTTTGTCAAAAGTGTCCACTTAAGAGAGAAATGCATTTTGAATTTAGATGTAATAGGTATACGTTTGGCAGGAATTGAGTGGTTGAAAATGAAATGCTCGTTAACATCCATTATGTAATTAAACTGCAGCTCCCTGATGTGTCTCTAACTGTTGTTGGAATGAAAATGAGTGGACTTTCTCTTCTAACTTTTTCCAGGAAAAAATAAGAAGATCCCTCTGATTTTAAACACTTCTTTCCACTCATTTTTTCTCTCAGTAACATAACAGGGTTGTTCAGGAAAGGGGTGTTCTCTAAAGACTGGAAAGAGAACTCATTTTACAGTACATTTACAATGGCCCAATACGTTTTACAGTCTGCCAGACAGCAGAGGAGAAAGTTCAGCTGTGAAACAAGGTAGCAGCATTTCAGTGGAGCGGGGGATGGACTGTAGTCGGTTTGTGTACACACACGTGGTCCTGAAGGACCCACAGGGCTGAGCGGCTCCTGCTCTGTTCCAGACTGATTAAGGTTATGAGTGTGTGTGTTGCAGAACTCCCCTCATTGATGTTGAAGTGTAAACAGATCCCCCCTTATAACAATTTACAGACAGATAGTCATTATGTAGAGTAGGCTTTTTTTTTCTCTCCGCTCAGCGCCAGCAGCACTTCTGGAAGACACTGCTAAGCTCACACATCAAAACACAATACAAGATGACGTGCATGCACACACTCTGGATTTAATTATTTCCTCCTGAGTGCCAGCCTGAAATTCCATGCACCGAAAATACCGGAAAGGTCTACACTCTCAAAAGATAAATGATGAACAGGGTTCACCTCTGAGGATTTTGGCCCCATACTCTCTCGCTCCTTACCTCGCCATGACATTAACTCACTGAAGCGTAGTCCACAGTTTGAGTCTCTGTTTCCTTTTTCCTGCAGTGCACCCAGATTTTACTGGTCCAAGTATGCCTGTTAAAGTGTTCTCAACAGTGAAAGTTAAGCGCAAATGGGACACTGTGAGGTCAATATGAAAATTGGAGCTCTGGGGATATTATTCAGTCTGTACTATACCTCCAGCTTTTATGTCTGAAGTAATGTTTTTTTTCTTCTGCTTTTACCGTTTCTATGGAGTCGTGCAACTTAAACCGCACTATGTAGTTAAGCAGCAGCAATTATTGGAGTAAGACATGGATCTACTATTCAAGGGCAAATATATAAATCAACAAGAACATGTTGAAATTGTGCCTCATACATTTTAGACTAGTTTTTCAACATAAGGATCCAGTTGATAAGTGAGTTTTCCATCCATTTTCAAATGTCTACTGCAGCGTTTTGGATGCACATGTGATTTGTCAGCATCTCAAGTTTCTTGTCCTTGCACAAAACTGAACCAAAGGAGCAGTGTGTCTGCATGTGAAACAGTGTAAAGTCCTGGACCTTCTGAAAGGCTGACATCTGCATAAATGCAAGTCTCATTCAGACCCCCTTCTGCCTTCTGCCATATGGAAAACCGATTTTGAGAGAGGGTCAAAAAAAGATCTGCATGTTCTTACCAAACACAAGCTCACCGTTGTCAGTATTTCCTTCCTTGGGAGCGAACAAATCCCTGAGCCTGTCGGTATGTGTAACCAGGAATTTAACCTCAAACTGACTGGTGTCGGAAACTGAGAAGTTCTCACAGACCTTTTCTAACTAAATGTCTAATAGGCAAATATACAGTACCTATGGTTGTAGAAGTCATAACAAAACTTATCAAACTTATATTTTGAAAGTACATCCCAGGGTGGGGAATACAGCTAAGTGGGAAGCAATCAGTCTGAATACTGTTAACAAACTGTATAATTTAATATAATATGTTGCCATGATTTACCGTAAAGAATCGTTGATCAGGCAGTTCACTTTATGAGGTGCTTTGCATTGACCACTTATGGATGTGGACAATTTCAAGTTTATTTGTTATTTATGATAGAAAATTGGCAGCCATATACAATGATTACCGGCACATAAATCCACATATATACATTTCCTCATTTATACGTACTGAAACAGTGTGAATTCTACACAGAGTTTTATAAATGAGGCCCCAGATTGTTAGAAGCTGTCTGGCTGCATCATCTTTGGGCCTGCCTTCAATGGAGAACCTTGATTGACACTTATTTTTATGAAGGCATAAACTACAAAAGACCACCCCAGTACAGTGCATTGTTTATTTTTGCCAATATAGTGGCGTGGCTTCAGGGCGGGCAGCGTCTGTCGGTTGGAAATGTCCAACTTCTACTGGATGGATTGCCATGAAATTTGATTTAAACATTTATATTCCCCTCGGGATGGATTGTAATAACTTAAGTGAGTCCCTCTCTTGTTGTATATCCAGTGAAATATCCCAACATCTGCAACAGGGACCGGCACAGATTGTGTGCAGACATTCATGGTCGCCACAGCATGATTCCCTAATGACTTTGATCATCCCCTGACTTTTCAACCGCACCAGCAGGTTGGCATTTTGTATTTCAATGAGTGAAATGTCATGACAACTATTGGATAGATTATCATGCAATCCGATGCAGACAGCCATGGTGTTGGGGAAAATTGGCCAAATCCCTTACTTTTCATTTATTGCCATCATCAGGTCAGAATTAAAATGTGTTCAATGCTAAAAATGTGTTTGTTTTTGCAGCAAGCATTACTCTCATTTATTTCCATTTCCTTGGACAAAATTCTTTATGGATCACTCAGTAGTTGTCCTTTTTAGTCAAATATTTAATTGGCCTACTACTCTGCGACAAGCATGCTGTCAGACTTATTTGTTTTTATCAAACACTCTCTGTAATCATCAACGCAAGTAATACATGTCATTCATAGATGTGTTCAGGACCTTTGGAATTCACACATGCTTGTTTTTCTGCTGGCATGTGCACTTTGAACCTTTTACATCACTTCGAGATGCTGAATTGCTCTCGGGAACACCAAGAGCTCTTGTCACTCACAGCCTTATCTGCAGTCGCTCTTCCTTTCACCGATAAATCTGTCAGTGATTTACTCAAAAGCCTGCCAGATGCTTTTAATATTTGAACCATGTCATCGTCTCAGGCCTCCCATTTTGCGCCTGTCATGTTTATTTTGTCGGGGTGGGAATCATGACTAATTTCATGTCGCTGGTATTTAATGGAGGGATGTGAAACAGGTTAAATAGATGGGAAAAAAAGAGGGTAAAAATATGCCCAAACACATGGCTCACAGCGTTTTCGTACACACTTTAACCACCAAAAGGAATCTGTCTTCTTCCCTTTACAACATTTCTTGTATTCAGTAAACTGTTTGAATTGCTAACCCTCAACAAGGCATAATGGCATGTTATTTCTGTGACAAGTTGAGTAATTTGCTGTGATCACTCAGAGTAACTGCATTAAGTTTTACAAATGGAAGTAAGTACCACCGCCGGGCCATCGTTGGCCAGCCTCCCTTCCTCAACTTCCTGCTCTGCAGATCTCAGTATAAGAAGAGCATGCTGGACAGATTTTGAGAAATATATTGTTGGAAAAAGTGAAATTGACAGAAAACAATGATGACACTGAAGGTGCGATGAGATTTCTTTCACTGGAACAGCTGTCCCTGTTATATCTTCCTCTGACCTGCCAAAAAAGTATCCCAAGTTACTACTCACAGCCAAAAATGTGAAATAATACTAAACTTAAGCTGTAGTCAGTCTGTCAAGAAATCCCCAGCACTTCACCATGTGTTTAGCTCAACTATCTGGCCTTAATCAATCTTAGTGTTATGAAAATCTCTGCAAAGCTGTCAAAAATCTGAAGAAGTCCATGCATGCCCTAAATATAAGGTGGAAAATTATTTTATAGTAGACTGGGGCACTATTTGTGGTACTTGGCTCTACATTTTGATACCAATGCACACAGACGATCTCTAGCAAACTCTGACAACCTCTGTCTTGTCCACCAAAAAGGCCATAAGTTGGTTAAAGTTGATCTGAAAATGTCGCCTGAGAAAAACAAACATTGCAACAACTTTAAAGACCTAACTCTTGTTGCTTGTTTGTGTACAGATTTCTCTGAAATTGTATGGAAAATAGGGCTTTTGAAGAAGCCTTTAAATTGTTTTGAAGTGCAGGATGAAAATGTTTTGTGCAGCAGCTTTTAGCTTTTTTTTTTAAACGTTAAACTCAATTTATAATTTCCAAATCCACATAAGCCGTGAAGGTCAGTGATGTGTAAATATCATCTGTTCATGTTCTTGAGGATCTTTGTGGATGTCCATGTGCGGATGGAAATTTATAACCACAAGCATTTTGCATGTGTAGACACAGACAGTTCGCAGTTTGCATATCCTCTTTCAGTGTCCACATATGTTTTGGAGTACCTTCAGCAATTTGAGATGGCCTGCCAAAGGACCAAAAGGTTGCTCTAAATAATGATATAGTATATCTTTAAATGTGTTCTTTAAACTTTTTTAGCGTTGTTTAAAGACCTTTTTTTAAGCACGTTATGGCATTATTCTTATTCACTTTTAAAAATCAATCTATTTTTATATTGTTTATTATTTTGGGGTTTTTGACATATTTAAGGGACGGTTCACCAAAATCAGAAATGCATATTTTCCTCTAACCTGTAGTGCTGTTTATTGATCTAAAATGTTTGGGTGTTAGTTGCTGAGTGCTGGAGAAATGTGTGCCTTCCCCTTTAAAAATAATGAAACTAGATGGCACTTTGCAGTTTGTGTTTTCAAATGTGTTTTTAAGCACAACAAGCAATGTCTCTTTGTAGAAATGATGACGGACAGACCTTGTTGTAAGCAGTTTTATGTAGGAACAACACTGTCCTACAAAAGCAAAGTGCAGGAACCACATTTTTTAAAAATTATTATTGGTATCAATAATAATGATGAACGAATGATGCAAAAAAAAATTGGGCTGAAAAGAATGGAGGTTAAGATTGATTTGGTTGAAAATTACACTATAGCAAGTCAGAACCATAATCGTTTTATGGTTGAAAACATAATCCAACTATTGTTTTGTTGGGACTGTAAACTAACTTTTAACCCACTTTTTTATTGCTGAAATTATTTTATAGTAACTGCACTTTGCCTTTGTAGGGCTGTATAGTTGTTACATAAAACTGGTCAAAACAATACCTGTGTACAGATAAAGGAGCTGAGGTGATAAAGTTTGATTATTTTACTGTTTGTAGTTCTTTGGGAGTAGTTGGTTGTGTAGCTTGTGACCTTGTGGATTTTTATTGCTCTCATTTCCTGTTTTGAATACCTACAGTATCAGCAGTAAGGATTCTATTTAGACTGGACAGCTATCGTAAACTTCTTGAAGGATTGCCTCTCTAAACCCATTGACGCCGGGAAAGCATTACCGCATTTCTACCATTAAAACCGGGAGCGCTGTTGCGTCACTCTACCATTAAGGCCGGTACAGCGGATATGTCATTTTGTAGTATTTGTATTTTTTTCCACCTATTTTCGGTCCCATGGCCAATGAAATACATCAGAATCATGATCAGAATACATGCGGGAGTGTCGCAATGCAACATCGGACTTTTCCAGAACTTTAAATCATGGCGGAAGACGACTATAGCGGAGGAGTTCCAAAGTAAGTGACGGATCTGAAGAGATCTGATGAAAACAGTGCCGATCATTTAATTGCTGATCCGGACTTTGACCCCTCGGAACCAATCGACCGGCATTTATGGATGAGGAATATGTTTTTAGACGACATATTTTCACCAAAGAACAGACAGATTTGTGGCCATCTGGAGATAATAATATTATTAATAATATATTAATATTATTAATAATAATAATAATAATTGATTGTGATGATGATATAAGAAATCATGACTGTTTATGTCCTATATTACTTTATGCGTCGTTGAGTACCCTGAAAAGTGCAATATATAAAATGTATTATTATTATTTATTATTATTATGATATATTTTTTTTTTATTACAGTAGGCTAATGAGAACTATGTCTTGTTCTTCCAGTGGCCATATCATGTTTGCATCTTGCTAATGGGCATGTATTAGTATTATGCATAGGATTTTTTATTCAGACAAATGTAACATTTGCTGAGTTTGTTGATTTTTTAAAAAAATGTATTGAAGGTTTGGACAAATAAACTCAACTTCGTATGAAAGCCACGGGTATAAGCTCTCAAATACTTTTTGAATTTCATTTTTATCTGCTACAGAGGCTGAAAAATCTATTATTTAGTAGGTGTTGAATTTCCAGAAAAACTTCAGGTTTTAGGGGGTCATTTGAAAATCGGCCATAGGTTTTCCAGGCATTTTTTCCCAGGCGCTTTAGGCCTTAATGGGTTAAACAGACCCAGTTAAGTTTGGACTTTTCTCTGTTTAATCGACTGACCATTTCGATAACTCAGCCAAGAAGCAGCTGATTTGTCAATTCCCTGTCTGGCTGGTGTTTCCCCTCTGCCATCTGGTCTGAATTTAGTCTTCTATGTCATCACTCGTCAGTTGATAGAAAAGGCTCCTGGAAACGGAGCAGCGGAGGTCCATCCATGGAAAAAGTGTTGCCTGACAGTCATTCACACACCATTTATAGCTTCAGCCGAACCGTCTGTCCGAACACGTGCTTACATACACGTGTACATGTGGTGTGTTATCAACCTGAAGGAATTTGCAAAATTTGTCAAAATTACTTTTAATGTTTTGCAGTGTGCTGTTTTAACAGCTCAGATTTGTTCAAATTAATGGTGGTCAGCAAAGGCTGTCACATATCCGATGTCTCTTTTGAGAGAAATTAGACCATCTTTCAACAATTTGCACTATTTTTCACCCACACACAGTTTATTTTTCACAGTTTATCCCTGTAATTCCTTCACGGATCAACTATATTTGGGATAAATCCTTTCTCTTTGTCATCTCTTTTGAAATTTCAACACCTTTACATCAGTCTGCATGAAAAGCCTGGTGATTATAGTGATTGGATTTTTCATTTCTCTGGCAAGCCAGACCTCCTGCTTGGCGCTTTGAAAAATACTGAAAGCATTGACTATGAGTTGGCAAAAGGGACATAATTTGACAAACTACTGCAAGGCTCAGTAGAATTTTGGGAAGCTAAACTTGCTGATGGAGAAAGAGTTGTGTTTGGATTAGTGTGTGTGTGGAGGGCCTGCAGCTCTCCAGTGAGGAAACACTGCTCACTCTGTCTCCTCCAAACTGGGATTGCAGACGTTGGCTGCTCTGTCATACAGGTATGTTTCCTAGATAAAGGTGTGTTTGTCGTATTTGTGAAGGGTGGAGTGAGTTTCTTGCAGCTCCATCGACACATTATGTACACACTGAAAACACAAGCACACAACCTAATTGTTGACTGGAATACAGCTGCAAAGCAACACCGTTTCTTTTTTATGTTTCAAATGTTTGGACCAAATTTTATTTCCATGGGCCTGAAACATGAAGCCAATGCTGAAGTGCCTTGAACCTGTATTCTATCCAGCGGCCAGCAGGAGGCGACTCCACTGGTAGCAAAAAGAGGTCTGTTTCGTATTACAGTTTTTCTCAGTCGCTTTGGTGCATTTCTCCCGTCACTATTAACATTTGCACAACAGTTAGTTCAACCTCCACAACATTGAGTCTTTTGTGCTCATCATAGTAGCAGTTTATCATTCCTTCCAACAAATTACAAATGCTTTTGGACAGTCATCAAGTGCTTTCATACAACTCTCTGCTGTTTTATAACATTATCATTGCTTATGTCATGTCAGTCAAAATTAACTATACTTGTGAATGCTGAATAGTCATTCCATATAAAACTAATAGTCCTCATTTCATTGCTTGAGTCATTACATACAAAAATGTTGAACTATTTGTCAAAATCTGTCAAGCAAATTTTATACATTTTTAAAAATCCTTATTTTTTACTGAAAATGTCTCCAGAATTGAACAGTTTCTCTCAGGTGAACCTCAGCTTTCACTGATGAGAAGGGCTGTGTGAAGCATTAGTTGCAACCGATGATAAGCCACTTCTCTACAATCCCTCAGAGCTGAATCCCATAAACCCATAAATACTTTATGCACTTTAACACTTTAAACACATATGAATCAAGCAGGACATAGTGTGGACCATTTCTACTGTGACACTGTACTTTGTACAGCTCTACCCAAAGGGACTTTATGTTTGTTGTAAATAAGGAAATGTTTTTTTCCTTTTGCACAATGCTGTAAACAAAATAGAATTGAAAAGAGCATATGCAATACAACTGTGAAACGTACATATTCAGTGTGTTGTACTCAGTTACCTCAATAAATCCAGTAATGTGTAACTTTACTGTAGTTTTCAAATGGCTGTGCAAATAGTATATTTGTGCTGTCTTGAGCATTTTCAGGTAGCGTCACCAAGATCTGACTTTTTTGCGTTGGAAAACATTTACAGAGTAAACGGTCATAATGAAAACATGACAGTATTGAGACGTTAGTAAAACAGTATGGCAGAGGGCAAGACTCGCCAAAAAATCGCCAATTCTCATCTTCCAAATTTCATAAAAAAGTCAAAGTATAGTATGTCATCAAAATTGAACAAAAAAAAAAAGTCATAGTAAAGTATGTTGTCAAAATTTGATTTAGAAAGTCAAAGTATAATATGTCTTCAAATTTTCATTAACAAAAGTCATAGTCACAAATATTTTCCCCCAGGAGAAATCCAGGCTCCAACAATAAAACATAACAAAACTTATTGATGGAAACGTTGTATAGCCGATGTATGAGAGTGTCTTCGTGGAGGCTCATATTCACGAGTGCAGGTGTATGTCGATTTTTGTCAAGAAAGGTCAAATTTGAAAATGCCTGAAAAATGCTTCAGAGTGGTCAGTTATAGTCTGTTGGTACATGTAGTAGTATAGTTTGTCCAAAAATAGTGAAAAAAAACACCATATAATGGGATGTCCAAAAATTATCCCCTCAAAGAAAAGTCATACATAGCATAGCATAGTTGGTCAAAAAAGGTCAAATTTTTTATTCCCTAAAATTGCTTGAAAATGGATCAGTTATAGTCTGTTGGTACATATTAGAGCATGTTATGGCCAGAAATTACAGAAAAACGCCATATTATGCGATGTCCAGAAACTGAAGGCAAAAAAAGTTGATTTTTGTCAAAAATTGTCAAATTTTAAAATGCCTAAAAATGCTAGAAATGGCTCTATTATAATCTGTTGATACATGTAGTAGTATAGTTTGTTGAAAAATAGCAAATAAGCCAAAAAATACCATACAATGTGATGTCCCCCCTTAAAGCCATTAAACAGACGGACTGGACCGCTGACTATATATATATATAATATTAATTACATATTTTTTACTTAATTTCCTCCAAATTATGTAGCTTATCATCACAGGTTATAGTCATAGTATAGTATGTCGTTCATTCATAGTTGCATACATACCTGTTGATCCTGAAACTTCATCAACATCAAATATGAATATAATTCAAATTGCAGCGATTTTATTTCAGTACAATCTCTAAAATACAGTTTCAGTATAACCAGCAGCTTGAATCTAATTTATGTAGCCAATTCATGAAATCCTAATAAAAAAGAAAGGTTTGTTTCTGCCCATCTGGCTCTGAGCCCTCCACTGTGCATTCCACAGACGGCCCATTGAAGTGAGATGATCCGAGCTCTGTGATAAAACTTAACCAAGTCAAAACAAAAGCTCTCTGGATAACTGCAGTGATTGAAGCAGAGCTTTGAAGGCGCTCCCAGCTGCAGAGGAGAGCAGGCGACGCAGCCCTCCGAGCTTAAACAGAGCACAGTGAGGGGAGAGCCAAACTGCCATGAGCTGCCTGACAGCCACAGGAGCCGCGGCTTCAGGTTTCCTCATCTGGAAAAGCCACTGTAGCAGACCACGACCGAGGGGGGAACAGGAGAGGGGATTATGCACATATACTATCTTGTCAGACTGTCAGAGGTGTCCCTTCAAGGCAGCACAGTCTGTCCTGTGACGGTTTTACACAAATGAACTTAAACCTGCAATAACAAGCACTGGTACAGTTTGTGAACTTAACAAACATCCAGCAGTTACAGAAAAACAGCACATTATGCGATGTCCAAAGAAGAAAAAAGGCATACTATATAGTTTGATTTTTGTCAAAAATGTCAAATTTTAAAATGCCTAAAAATGCTAGAATTTATTAATTATATTATTAATTAATTAATTAATTATAGTCTGTTGATACATATTAGAGCATAATATGGCTTATATCAACATTATCATTAAGTTGGAGTTATGTTTCTTACCACACAATGTGAATATTTGAAAATAATAATCTAATAATATCCACTTTCTTTAGCTCTGTTTTTAGTCTCCAACAACTCCTGAGGGAAATGACTCGCTCTTTGTTCACCACATAGTTGCTAATTCGGTCTGCTAACACCCACAGGAAAAAAGAACAACATTGATGGCATATTTTTTTATTGCAAGATAAATATGACTAACAAGACTATAGCATGACATCAACAAATTATTCATTTTTAATGGGCTACCATGAAAGAACAGCAGATCAACTGTAGTACACATTAACACACTTTTTTACATTAATTAATCTGTTGGAGAAAAGAGAGCAGATAAATATGAATCATCAGCAGATAAGTATTAATGCAGTATTACAATATTTAGTGTCAATATGTATCAATATACTCTGTGTGGAGTTTGCATGTCAGCGCGCTTCCTCCCACAGTCCAAAGACATGCATCTTAGGTTTAATTGGTGACTCTAAATCTTCCGTAGGAGTGTGGATGGTTTGCTGTCTCTGTGTTTGATAACACTAGTGTACAGTGGGTTATTATAGTGGTATAAGTTATTTATATAGTACAGAAATGTCAGTAAAATGACAAAAAATAAAGATTCTTAGCAGAATGGCCACTTTTTGTGTTTATTATATATATTACATCCCTGAATTATTACTGTCAATGCATTAACCTATTAGCAGCATTTTAAGGCATATAAAAAAACCCCAACATCAAATCACATGTAAGATAATGCAGCATTAGTAAAAGGAAATCCCATCAGACCAGAGACATAAAACTGAACCTTACAACAAACAAGATAAATAAAATAACAATGATGCAACATATAGTGTCCTTTAAATGTGTTTTAAATGAAAATTTGAATCTGCAATTATGCAACAGCTGCAGTTATTGGTTAGTTTTCAGTAGAGAAGAGTATTTCCTTCTGAAATATTGTGGATACTCTTTTATCAACATCAGAATCGGTCTCAAAAATCTTATATTTGTCGGGCTGAAGATGTAATAATAATTTTAATAACCTAACTCAGCTCAAAATTTGACCAGATTTGTATCAACAGCAGTTCAAAGGCCTTATTTGTTCTTTAATCTCGGTGTTGTGTGATTGACTACAAAAAAAGCCATTCCCTGGTGATCCTTCAAGTCTAAGATTTGTTATTAGCCTTCCTACTTTAAAAACAAGTGGGTAGAATTCAGATAATCACGCTGAAATCTCATCTTTTGTCCGACCCGGCCGCCACAGTGTGAACTCACTCAACAGCAGCGAGCCTGTTGAAAATGAGATCTGAGCTGAGCTGCAGTCAGGACTGCACAGCTGATGTATATGCACACTGTGACTAGTGCCGTAGCCCAGGCGACACCGTAAAACCACAGAGCTGAAACACGGCCTTGCTGTACAAGACTTCTAGGTCCAGTTTTACAAGAGCAATTGTAACACTCAGGCTTGACCTTTGCCCCAGTTTCTGATTCTGTGCTTTTTTGTTTCCCTCCGCCCTCTTGACAAGTTTTAACAAGCGGGGGGTTCCTGACCCTTTGAACTGTGCAGCCAGAAGCTGATTGTTTGTGACAAGAACCTGGAGGGAGGTCTGCGAGTCATGATGATCACTGTGTTTCTGACTTGATGTTACATCTCGGTGTGCTTTGTGCTTCCCTGCCTTAAAAAAAGGAAAACAAACGAAGACCTGAAATTCCTCATCAGCAAGCCCGTTTGTTGCAACTGTAAATGTTTACGGCCATCAGAGTGAACGGTCACATTGTCTCTTAACGTTTTAGACACTTGAGGATGATAAATTATGCATCAAATTCAGCGAGCTCGCCCTGCTGTGTGTCCGTCTCCTGCTGGCTTTAGCCTTGTAATGTGTTTGTGATGCAGTCATTTGGAAAATAGTTTTGAAGTTGGTGGGTACTGAAAAGAGACATGAGGAAGAGACACAAACAACAGACAGGTACACAATCTCCTCAGCTAAACCCTCCTCCTCCTCCTGCTGCAAATGTACTTAGCAGCTGTTTCTGTGGAAGTCACTGGAGAGAGGCTGCATGGAAAAAGGAGTCGAGCCAGCTGGGTGGAGAGCAGTGGGAGGATTTTTTCCACTTCTGTCTGTCTGACGGAGACTGGCTGATTTATTTATTTTTTTCACAGCATGCTATTCATATTGAGATGCGCAGACTATTGCATGCAGCGGCATAGGTGAAACCCTTTCAAATGAAAGACAGGAGAACAAAAAAAATTAATTGATTCAGTTTGGTGACAGAGCAAACATAGAATCTGCCACACTAATATATGTTGTTAAATATTTAGTTATTAATGTTTTAATAAACATTCATGATATGTTTTATTTGATGGAAAGTGTACCGATACTTGACTTGATTTCCTTTGCCTGTAGCTGGCTGCACATTATCCGACATTCTTTCCGCCATCTCGGAAAATAATGTGTCCTAAAGGTAGCAGTGTGTTCTGATGGAAACTATAAGGCGATGTGCATGCTATGGCTTATCCCTGCTGCACATCTGGAGGTAAATTACCTTTTTTTTCCTAGTTGAATCAAACAATGGAATAACATCAATGCAGGTGGCTTTAATGCAAACATATAACTTACATCCAGTGGTGGAATGTGACTAAGTAAACAAGTGATACTTAGGTACAATTGTGACGTACTTTACTTGATTATTTCCACATATGTAACTTTATACTTCTACTGCACTACATTTTAGAAGCAAATATTACTTAATACTTAGTATTTTTTACTCCACTGCATTTAGCTGACAGCTTAAGTTACTTTTCAGGTTGAGATTTATCATTAAAAAAAATGATCGATTTAAAATGATTATACATATTTATAAATTAAACCACATAAAAGTAAATTAAGTAGTTTAAATTAGCCATACCTTGATCACAGTAAAATGCTGCTTACATAAATGCATAAAATACAAATATATTTAGAATATAACAATCTTAGTGGGGCAAATCTGCATAACAATACTTATACTTCTGATACTTTAAGTACAATTTGATGGATTTTGCATGCAGGACTTTTACTTGTAGTGGAGTAACTTTACAGTGTGATATTAGTACTTTTACTTTAGTAAGGGATCTGAATATTTCTTCCACCACTGATTACATCATTGTAATTAATGCTGATGCACTTATGGTGCTTTTTAAGACATTCTGCAATCAAAACCATCACTTATTTTAATCTACATTTATTTATTTATTGTTAAGTGTTACTGAGTTTCATGCATTGTGATTTAAAAAAAAATGCTCTTGGAAAACAATCCACCTGTCAATTTTAGTTCTGCTACTTGGTCACTTTAAGGCTTTTTAGGGTGCACAACTGTTGCATGGGTCATGTTATTGTATTTGAATGTGTTGTTGTGAGTGTGTGATGTTTTGTGTGCCAGAGCCAAGGACATATTTCCATTTTACGTAATTGAATGGACAATGGAGTTATCTGAATTGAAAAATCTGCGAAAAAGTATTTTGTGCATTAAGAAAAGAACATGCAGGTTCTCACTCAACAAGATGCCAACACAGGTTTATAACAGATAATGTAGAGAAGATAAAAAGGATCCGATAAAGTTGCTGTGGTAAAGAGCAGTCCTGGTCTTGTGCAACGTTTGTTTGTTTCACAGAGCAGCTGCAGGACAAAGACAGAGTGAGGTAGAAAAGCTTCACGTTGGTGCATTGCAGACACACAGCTTATTTCTTGTCAGACAAACAAATGCTGAAAACAAACTCCTATATGTATGTAAATCTCCACTAAGATGAAGTGACATTTCTTCCGTGTCGTCTTTCTCATTTCAGAGCGTTATTACTGGGATTCCAAACTGCGCTTACCCACGGCCGACTTCCAGGAAGTCCTCCACGACGATAAGGCGGCGCTGGCCTGGTTCCTGGCGTTGCGTCGCGTTGGCATCGCGTACCTGAAGGGGGCTCCGACAGAGCGAGGCCAAGTGGCCAGACTCGGTGAGAGGATTGGCTATCTCAGGCTGACATATTACGGGTAAGACTTTGTGACGTTCATCCAGTTTTTTTCTCTTGTCATCCTCCGCCAAGCCACTGTTTAATAATCTGACTCCACACTAAATCCCGAACTGCAGAATTTTCCACTGATCATGTTTTATCTGGAGCAGAGCCCGGGGAAAGTTATTAGTGAAAAATTAAATACAAAAGAACTTTTATTTACATCCCTTTTCCAGGGAATCAAGAAGAAAAAAGCAGTGAGATTTTCTGATGAAAGAAGCTCTCAGATTCTCACTTTACAACATTAATGTTTAGGAAAATGTGCCACTAGTCAATTATCTGTTGCTTTGATTCATTTTGCTGCCATGGAGAAGCTTAGAGAGCGTCTGTTGGCCCCTTTCATCACACCAGAGTTCGTCACTTTGACTTACTGCAGTGCTGATTACTTGAGGACAGAGTCGGGGAAAACAACCTAAGAGCATTCCAGCTTTTTTAAGCCAGAGGAATTACCTGGTGCACTCAGTCAGAACAGAGGTTTGGAGCGTAAAGCTTTGCCTCTGCCAGCGGATGAGCTCATACTGCTGGAAGTAAAGACACTGCAGACTAAAGCTGAAGGCCTGCCATCAGAGAAACTCGACCGTTTTACGAGTCGGGCATCCAAACGAGGCATGCAAACAGAACATGGAAGATAACTTTACCTCATTAGTGCTCGACTCCTGCTGCATCTCAATGAAGTATCTACAGGCTGCCCAGTTTCCCCCTCAGGGATCGCTGCAGAGTTCATGTCATCTCGTCCTTTTTCTCCACACAGCCTAATTGTCGCTGCTTATCTTCCAAAGCAAGAGTTAAATAATTAACGTGGAGTTTATTAATGAATGTTATCTCTGTCTTCAGGAACACATGGCAAGTCCAGGACAAATTCATGGCGAACAATGTAGCCTACACCACAGGACGGCTCAGTCTCCATACAGACTACCCTGCACTACACTACTCACCTGGAGTGAGTAAAACTTGACTTAAACGGCCTATTTAGAGGATTAAACGGATATGGTGTCACTTATGTACTTATGAGCTGCTTTTATAAGTTTGTTTGGACTCCTAGCATTCAGCTTTTATACCATTAAGAGTTGTAAAACGAGCATTTGTGCGGCATGTGTGTAGGTGCAGGTCCTGCACTGCATCAGCCAGGCTGAGGAGGGAGGGGAGAGCGAGGCAGTGGATGGCTTCCACATGGCCGAGCAGCTGAAGAAAGAAGACCCAGAGGCCTTCAGGACACTCACTTCGCTCTACGTAGACTTCACCGACCAGGGGGTCGACTACTGCGACTTCCTGCTGCATTCCAAGAAACGCATCATCGAGTAAGTGGAGATCAGCTGTTTTTTTCTTCCTTCACATGGACACACACATTTACTATCTCTGTATGAAGCAAAGATTCGGAGCTTGCAATAACCTAAATGACATTTAAAAAAAGATGCAGTAGAGTATGGGAGCATGTGTGTGATTTGAAATGAGAGACTGCCATCTGCTGTTCAGAATTATGTCCAAATATATACTATAAAAAAATGTGGGACAGAGCAGTGGTGTAGCTGCAGTATCATAATTTTTATGTTAACAAACACATTTGGGTCTAATGGTCACTTGTCCATATACTTAAAGTCATGAGATCAATTTTATAAGATGATATTTAACTTCAATGTCCAATAAATAAATGAGGAAATGAATTCTTTGTGTGTAAATTAATGGCAAAAGACAATTTTTGTTATTATTGACGAATCCAAATGCCTGTCAGGTCGCCCAAAACTCACCATAATGTATTATCTTATCTAACAGTCAAATAGCTAAATAAAAAAATGCATTTGCAATTGTAAAAAACATACAATAATCACATGCAAAATAGAGATAAAACAAGTCATTTATCGCTCTACAGATAAATTACCCACATTTTTTTAAAATGTGCAGACATTTTTAGTTTGAGATCTCATATTTGCAGGTTTTCATTAGTCATCTATGATATAAAACTGAATATCTTTGGATTTTGGACAATGATCAACATGTTTGCCATTCAACTTTTTAAGCATTTAATCAAACTATATTTTCAGCCCTTAAACTCATGAGTCATGCTAGTATACCACTCAACTTGGTCCTTCCTCCTCTCTGTGCAGCATTGATGCAGAGGGCCAAGTTGTCAGGATAAACTGCAACAACGCCACCAGAGATTCAGTGCTGGACCTCCCATTACATCAGGTTCAGCCCTTCTACAGAGCGCTGAAGGCTTTTGAGAGTATTTTGAGCCGACCGGAGAACGTGGTCACATACAGGATGGAGCCAGGTCAGTGTACACCGCTTTAAAAAAATCTAAATGCTACAAAATGTATCTGTAAAGTCCTCTAATCAATGTTAAAAGTACTTATACTCAGCATGGACTGGTACAGTGACATAAAACATGTTTGTCATCATCAAGGTCACAATGACACAGAGAGTTAATGTCCCACACCAAATCAAATTACTTCTTGTGTGGAGGAGCACTCTCTAAATAATCACTGCTCAGCAAAGAGTCTGCAGCATCAGGTGACAGGGATGAAGTTGTGATATTGTACAAGACATAAAGGACATCATAGTGCTATTAGTAGGGAGACGGCATGATGACAGGAATCCTTTAGGCTGCTCAAAGCATTCAGTATCCTACAGACAAACCTGTGCACATGTAGGTGTTGTCCAACCACATCTAAAAGGTGTTTAAAAGTTTTCCAAAAAGCTTGTGGCAGTCATGCAGAGGCATGATGAAGCCTCTCCCTGAAACCCTCACCTGGACAGCAGTCTTATCATAATAATCTTTCCCCAAATAATAGTCTTTTTTAGGAATAACGTTGTGGGGAAGACAAAAAGTGAGTAAAAAAAACCCCTAAATATGTTAAGAACTGCAAGTGCACTGTCTTCTGTCATAATTTCAACCCTCCTCCTTAATCTGGCCTCGGGACTGGCTAAAGTGACCCAAAAGAGACACTCAGCCAGTGGCGACTTCGTGCAGGCGTGATTTGCAGACTGGATGCTAAGGGGTTAACGTCCCCTCAAGCTCAATGACTGCAGCTGGGAGAGACTGCTGTGGGAGGACAGTGCCGATTGGACTCGTTCTTCCTCCTCTTAATGAGCCCTGGTGGCTGGCGGCTCGTTAAGGAGTAAGAACAAGTCTCTGAAAGTTTCCAGTAATACCAGAAAAAGTAACGTTGTGTGTTGTTGTGCCCACACAGTGCGGTTAGAAATCATTAGTGGCGCATTGATATTAATGTTCATGTGAAATTTCAGCAGCGGCGCAAGTAATTCAGCTGCTGAATGTAGGGGAAACACTGCTTCTATGCTCTCTTCAAAGTCACCAGACTCCATTGACAAAAACAGTTATTTTACCTTGCAGAAAATCAAACATGCTGGTCCACAGCTGCCCTCCATTGTTTATTGTTTATCCAGGGCTACACAATTTATCGAAATTGCACCATGGCCTGGTGCAATATGCAGGTCAAAGGAATGCGTATTTGTTAAAGGTGAAATTTGTGTCAAAAATACTTTCTGAATTAATTATTGTAGTGCTGCAAGTTCTGACTAGAGATAGACCGATATATTGGCTGGCCAATGTATCGGAATGGCCGATACGTGCGTGAGTTTGCCGATCAATTAACCCATTTCACTGAGCCAACACCAGGCAAGGCTCGGTGCAACATCTGCCATTCGCTGGTGAGCTGCTGCTGATACCGGAAAAAAGAAAAACATCAAATATGTGGACTCATCTGAGGCGCCACCACCTCGAGGCCTAGAACAACATACACATTGTTTGCTATCCAACTGTTAGTTTTGTTTTTGTTAATAAATTATTCTTTTTTTGTTTAAATTGAGACTTATGTAACATTTGTTATCATTGTCATTTTTATCATGTAAATGGAGGAGAAAAGGCAATATCGGCTTCAAGAGTCCGGCCAAAAAAATCGGCAGCACATATCAGGGATCGGTTAAGACTGATGTCAAAATTATCTGTATCGGCATTAACTAAACCTGTATCGGTCGACCACTAGTCCTGACCAACAAATTGTCCTTTTTAGATTTAAGAAAAAAAAACATTAAGTGAGGACCTGCTCAAAAAAAGAACATTTTAATATAAACAATTTTATGAACATGAGAATAATGATGCAAAAGTGATAATTCTCTTAAATGTCACTGTTCATATCGCAATAGGAGATTTTTTCCAAATGGTGCAGCCTTAACAATGCTGTGTAGCCCCCCATCTCTGGAACTCTCTCCCACAAACCATCGGTGACATTACCTCTCTCCACCTTCAACGTAGTTGTTTGTGTTTATCTAATGTTATTTGCTGTGTAAGGTGACCTTGAATGATGTGAAAGGCACCCATAAACAAAAAAGTATTATTATTGACACAAACTATCGAGACAGCAGTAGCAACTTCTGTGTTGTCAGGTAAAATTACCATTTTTGTGAATGGAGTCTGGTGGCTTTGAAGAGAACATTGATATCAACTTCAGTTCCAAATAAAGTTTACACTTTAAACTGGTAATTCTTTTTTTAAGTAGGCTATTTTTAGGCCAATATAATCCATTTAGCTGCATAGAATCCCCCATATAACCACACTTCAAAGAGTCTAAACTATGTCTTTAACCTTTCACTTGCAAGGCCAAGAAACTACATTATTTTGACTAGAATAAGTTTTTTACTGTAACAAGGATAAAATGAATTATTCATCATACCTTTGTGGCTGATGTTTTGTTGTTGCTGTATTTCAGGCGACATTGCGACCTTTGATAACTGGCGTCTGCTGCATGGGCGGAAGAAGTACGTCAGCAATCCAAACATGACGCGACACCTCGAGGGCGCCTACCTGGACTGGGACGAAGTCATGTCTCGTCTCCGGTTACTCCGCAACTCCGTGCAGGGGAACATTTGAGGTGTGGAAATGCAGCCAAATTTATTAAAAAAAAGGTGTCTTCACAGCCTTTGCAGGGAATCTAAACAGCTTTAAACTGCCAGTTGAGCTAAATGTTGCTTCTTAAATGTTCTGGGCAGAGGGCAATGACATTAAACTATCTGACAACAGAAAAGCTAAATTTTCAGCTCTGAACTAGCCGAGCATCAAATCATAAATTGCTGAGGATGCTTCCCAAAATCTGCAGTTTAAATTATGTCTTTTCAAACGTGCAGCATGGTGCAACAATGCAATGCAAAAATAATGAATACCTTGCTTTTGGATTCAGTCATAGTGACAAATAAGTTTTATAAACTTAAACTTAAGAAGTTTTATACATTTTCCTACATTATGTGTGAATTGATATTTTTTTTAAAGATCATTTCCAGTTCTCTGGTTAAATATTTGACATACAGCCTGGCTGCCTTAAAAAACTTTTTTTTAAAAATCACTCCCTGTTCACAATAAAACTCACTCCAACCAGTAATTCAGGAAATATCAACTAACTTAACAGTTCACCACTTTATCTCTGCTAGTTTCTTTCTACCTCTCCTGTTCAGTCCTGTGTCTACACAAAGGGTGGACTCTGAATGAAAATGTCGAAGTCTGAATTAAAAATTGCCTTAAGCTAACAGTACAGTACAGCTGTACTACAAGTGGCAGTGTGAAGTATCTGCAGTTGTAAATTTAAAAGGACGGCTCAAGCAAATTACAAAGATGTATGCACTTTCCACTTTAACCTTAGACAGAATTTTTCGGTTTTATTTGCTGATATGAGGTACTCAGCTCTGTTGTTGTGCAGTAAAAAAAACATGCATTTCAAGATTTTTTAAATTGTTTTTTGAACTAATTGAAGAATTAAACTCTCTTCGACATAAATAAACCATGCAAATTCCGTTGGTTTATCTGAAAAATATAGTCATTAAGCTGAAAACTAAGGAGCCCTTTAAGGGTCAAAGCTCTGTTGAAAACCAGCCTAAATCTAAAAAAATAAAAATAATAAAGACGACAATACACATTTAAAATACCTGAATGTGATTGGTGGTGCACAAAATAAATTTTCATTCACCCTAAAAGTTTCAGACGAAGGTATCCTGAAGATCCAAGATTCAAAACTTTCTGTATGGTAACCAGGGTGAAGTGACAAAACAATTTTTGTAATATGAATAAACTATGGAAGCCCATTTCCACCAGTGTTTGTGAAAAAAACAAAACACAAACCTGTAAGTCATTAGAATCACCAACTTTCTAAAACTAATGACAACTTATTAGGGGTGTCGTGATATAACGGTATGGACAGTTACTGTAAAAATGAAATATGATTATTGAATTTTCTGCCTTTTTTGGGCAAATTAATTGCAAAGTAAATGACAGATGTTTTTTTGGATCGCAAAATAATTTGGTATCCAAGCATAATGAGAAACTTGTTTAAATTGAGTAATTTTGCCAAAGTTTGTCATTATTTTGCAAAGCTAACTTATTTCTTTTTTTTTTAGACAAATTGTTTTGTATCCATTATTGGCAGAAATGTGCTTCCATAGTAAACTGATCCTTCAATTTACCTATACACTGTTTTAATGTTATTAAACAGCACAATGTGCTCGTGATTCCAATACGGACAGTGTGTGATTGATTTATTCTGCTTTCCTTTGAAAAATAATCTGCATCTCCTTTCTTCTTTATCTTCTTCACTACACCACTATATTTCATGTGTATGTTCCCTTAAAAAACAACTGTACTTAATACTTTAGATGGTTGTTCCAGTGTTTAATACAGATTCAAACTATTAGGCAAACTTTTATTTTGTAAAACACATTTGTTTCACCTTATTTTTCCTTCTTCATAAAAGGATGAACGATGAACTGGGCTGAGCTTTATTTGCGATAACTTTATTATATTGCCAAAGCTGTACATATTCTATAAATAGGAATACTTACACCTGGCATCTCATTTACTCCCTCTCATTACATCAGCCTGCTCGTACAATGACAGAGTTGTAATACTCCAGTTTAACATAATGTCCTTTTAACCTTAAAGAGCTGTGTTCCCAAACCAGTTTTAGACCTGCGTCAGATCGACTTCGGTCTCATTTACACCAACACGTGGCGTTTTAATCGTGGGTGGAACAGCCTATTCTGAACTCTTCGCAAAGTTAAATCACTAAAAATACAAGCATGTCAGAATTAAAAAAACACCTTCCAGTGATATTAGCTGTACCGATATATTGCTGATCTGAAGAAACTGTTCACCACATAGACACACAAGCACGCACGCACACACACACATATTGTGAAAGTTAATGGGCCAGCAAATGCGATAGGACCAGATTCAACTGTTCTTTACTATCACAGAACAGAAAAACAACATTAAGACTCTTCGGATCTTCTCTGTCAGGCTTCAACACGTCAGAAAGATCAACCACAGGACAGAAAACTGCTGTTTGACAGTTTGGACCATTTTGTACTTTAGGCACAACCCAATCTGTGACGTGAAAACATGCGGTTACTTTTAAACCTGACTAAACAGTCCTGGTGTTACACCATGTTCTGTGACCAAGAATCCAGAGTTTTTCAATTAACTAAGTGGCAACCTCCAGGTCTGAAAGGTGAAGCCAATCACAAAATGCCAATCTTGAGGCTTTAAACCTGAGTCCACAGACCAGTAGGTTGCGTTACAGTGTTAATTACTTTAATACAGTCTATGGTCGGACATAACAAATTTTAAACTTTAGTCAAATTCTGTCAGAAAATAGCTTAAAATGCTAATTGTAATTTCCAACTTAACAATTGAATCTGTAGTAGCAGCCAAGCGTCATCGAGGGACTGGAGTTTGGTTTCTGAAGCATTCTGGTTTCCGTTTGGAGTCCCATTCGTATTGACCGACCATGTTTCAGGGGGATTTGGTTGACTGCAGGTGAACAGTCCGTTTGGAGTGCAAAAGAGGTGAAATGCATTGGTTGAAAATGCATTTCTGAACCCATTGTCTACTGTTTCAATGATGATTTAGCTTTTTTAAAAATATATCTTCATCCATATACAGAGAAGCGATCTGGTCGTAAACATCTTCTCTCAACTCCAACTTGATTATCGTGTCTCCAGTTGTGAATCAAACTGTAAACTGCAAATAATCACCAAGAGGCTAAATGGTCTTCAGACTGATGGGTTCAGAGATTGACCTCAGTGTGATTGCAGGAGGCATTGTTGCATGAATGTAGTCATACTGTCTACAACTGGTTGCTCTTAATGAATTATGTTTAAGTCTCCAAGTCAAATTTTTCTAAATTATAATTATTTATTCTGCTTTTGCACAGATTTCTTTCTGGTCTCATTCAGACTTTATAAAGGCCAATGAGATGGTAATGACAATATTTTTTGAATTTCCAGGTACAGGAACATTTGACCCTGTACCTGGAAATAAAAAAAATAAAAAAAATACAGGGGAGGTTAACCTTCAGGGTTTTCTGCCTTAAAACCTTTGAACACAGTCTATTTTGACCCAAAACTTTGACCTAAAACCAAGTGGTTTTGTTGCATAAACAGATTCAAAAAGCAACAAAAAAAGTCTAAAAATAGGTTCCTCGAAGTCATTCATTCACAGCAGGCTCATCCTGGGATGTACTTTGTCGCTTTTTATACCACTACTGCTAAAACCCCCCTTTTGGCCAACAAAAACACGTCATCCCTGCAGCACTCTTTAACAACCACTTGTAGAAAGCATCAACGCAACAGTGCCCCCTGCAGTCACACACTACACACTGTGGCGAAAGGCTGGTGTGAACCAGGTACGTTTGGTTTCCACTTAATTTCAATTCAGCACAGAAACGACACATAATTGCTATAGCGACTAGAATTAAAAACAAAACATGAATCAACAGCATCACAAACACTTTAGACTGTCAGAGAAACATTTCATATGGCTTTTAGAGGCTGAATCTGAATGGAAAAACGTACTTTACCCTCTCTGAAGTTCAACCCAGCAGCTCCACCACCTGCTGTCGTTTAACACACCTGTTACAGCGTCACAGATTGGGGCGTGGCCTGAGTGCAAAATGCTCTAAAAGTTTGCACCACAGAGAGCAACACAGCAGCTGTTTTTTTTTTAAACCACATGTGATTGGTTGATTTACCTTTAAAAGACAAACTCCACACAGTCAAACTGAATTCATCATATTCACTTCAATCAATATGAACTATAGAAAAAAAAAAGTTCTCTCTTACATTCTTCACCCTGTGAAAGCCAGGTAACTCAAAAAACATGGCTCTGGCAATGGCTAACTACTCATTAAGTATTGCACATCTAGCAAATCAACAATTTGTAACATTATTTTTCCAGAGAAATGTACAGTCAATATTTGTATATATTAAATAAATACTATATATAGAAATATATATAATATTTATTTTTTCATCATCATAGTAACATGCAATTAATAACAGCAGACCACAGACGAGAGATTTTACAGTAGAACTAGAACAGTAATTCGATCTAGGGCAAGAGAACACATCTGCGAACACTCACATAATTTTGGGGTTCAAACACTTTTAAGAAGCGTTTACATGCGGTGCTCTGGTGCAGTATACAGTAGCGTTTTTCAGTATGGGACATCCTGCACGACAACAGGGTCTCTGGATGTTTCACCAGTTTAAACTTGGACAGACTGGAACTTTACAGTAACCACGTATCACAGAATAACTCACACAGTCGAATGGAGGCGGGGGGGGCTACTCTGTAGTGAATGTCAAGGCTGTGCACGGGACCTGCATGCACTCTGTGCCTTCGGCTGCAATCCCTCACATCTCCTATCGGTAAAAACAGTTGGGTCTTCACACTGAGGAGGAGAGCTCGCGGGGAGTCACTTCTCCCGAGTTAAGGAGCAGGCAAACATTTAGCTAGTTGGTATGATCATAGGGACGACGGCGATGAGGAAGTATTTACACGACATCACAGACTAAACACGTCTACACGACAGGGTCTAAAAAGGGTCTGAGGCTTGTATATACAAGAGGGAAGGGAGCGGGGATCGTGTGCTTAGAATAAACGTAGGGATTGTCAGAAGTCTGTGGGGTTTTAGAGCTGAGATACCGAGGCACTCCTAGGACGGGGGTGGAGGTGAGGGAGGCGGGGTGGGGTGGGGGGGCACGGGGCATAGACTAGCTAGGAAGGGGTCTCGGTGACAGAATCTTGGGTTTTCCTTCCGCCTCCTTCCCCTTCACTGCCGCCACGTAGGAGAAAAGGCAGAGGACGGAGTAACAGATCTGATGTGCCTGCAGGAAGAAAAAACAACCATGAGGAGGATAGCGGCCCCGGTGTGAGGTCACAGCTGTGTTTAGTTAAAAATAACACAAAAAACAAAGACAGACAAAAGGCTGCTTTTAGTCTAAATACTGTAGGATTATTAACTGTTGCAGACTTCAGTATTTTAAAAGGTACCCTGTGGAGATTTTCACCACTAATAACTTTGCAGAGCGTTACTGATTCTGTGGTTTGGTGTACAATTGGTATTTTACGGGCCGTAAAAGTCTCATTCCAAGGACTTGGTTTGATTCACTTGACTTTTTCTGCAGTAGCTGTGTGACTCTTCCAATGTTACCTAACATAACCTGCAGCCATAGTTATATTCTACTGCTTTTCTTGCAGTTATTTCGTTAGAGCAAAATGACATAACGTGAATAAATGGGAAGAAATGTAATGTGAATAATACAGTAATCCGTTGTACTGAGTTTCCTCTGAGTGAATTATGCTCCTGTTTATAAGCTTTATGTTGTTTGTATGTGTGGGAGTGAGCAGGGGAGCGAGGGTGACAAAGAGAGCAACGGTGTCGGAGAACGCAGTGTGAGCAGACGAGTTTGCATCAGATTGGAAAAGATTTTGTTTGGTTTAGTGGTTAGCACCGGGTAACAGGTTAATGTAAAGTTTGTGCAACAATAAATGCTGCAACTCCTCAAGACATCGAGGTTTCTTTGTCTGTTTGTGTCTAGGTGCATCATTGTTTGTAAAAACTGAAAAGGGACGAAGGAATAGACAGACATAATTTATTCTGGTGTTTTTTTTTGTTGGAAATAAAACTTTTTGGCCCAAATTTAATCCTAAAATTCAGCAGCGGGAGGCACGTTTTGCTTCTTTCTATCAGAATCACTCAAAAATGTTAAAAAGCGCTCTGCTGGTGCTTCCTTTGGTCTTGTGGGTGCTCCGATTTATAAATGCAATCTTTCATGCTATTAAATCAGACAATCAGCCCCCTTATAGAGCCTGAATGAAATGATCCTTTACTGTAAAACCTCATTTCCCCCACTGCAACATTAAATAAATAAAATAAATCGATCAATATTTGACTTTTCTGGGAAAAGATAAATAGTTTTAGTTCAAAGTACGGAGCCTCTGTTTTTATTTTATTACCTTCATAAGTCTAGACGCAACTTGTAACCCTCGGCTACAACACATTTACTCATCTGTGAACATTATTTCTGTTCAAGTAACGTCTCATAGACTTCAGATTCTATTTTGTGCAAGCACTGGAGTCCTCTATAATATTTTAACTCAAGAACTTGAATGTGGACATTACTTAAAATGTAAATTTCTAATTTGGATGCCCACAACATTTTTAACTTGATTATCTAGAACGTTAACAATCAATTAATCGGTTAATCTGTATGCATACATGGGCAAAATAAAATATACATATACACACTATGCAAAAGCCTGTTTTGATAACGGACGCTTTTATTTTGAAAGGACAAGAGACTTCATAAAGATCGTTAAACTAACTCACGTGAGATTATAAATTACTGTAAAGAGAACGTCAAGGAGTTCAATGTTTTATGTTTTAGCCCCCAGGAGGCATGAGGTTAGTTTTCACAGTAATCTTGCATATTTAAAAGAGTTTTGTGTTTAAATAAGTTTTGGATAAAAAAATAAAACTAGTAATTCATGCTAGCAAGGTCTGATACAGTAAGCTAGTTTTGCTCCAACTAATACTCTTGTATTTCTGTGTGTTTTATAATTGCTTTTGCAACTTTCAGTTTGCAAACTGTAGCTTTATCCAACTTAATTCTCAGCTCATTGGCTTATTGACGTACGCCCGCAGAACTGAACGATCAGCCGTGTTTCAGTTCAGTGAGTAGCCTACTGATACGCTGATACGTCAAAGATAAAATAAAAAAATCACACAGATCAATTAAAAATTCCACGCGATCAATCAAATTCTTAACAACCATTAATCAATCATCAATTAATTGTTCCCACCCCTAGTGCTACTTTGGTACTAAACATGCTCCAAAATCCAGTAAAATGAAGTGGACACATAACTTGGGTGCCACTCAGTAAGGAGACCACGAGGTTAAACTCTCAGAAAGGTGCTGTAATCCTTTAACGACCAGACGGAGTCAAACTGCTGCACTCTTACTGATTAATTCACACTTAATAAAGCAAGTGTTAAGTGCTTCAGTTTTCAGACTTAAATTCATGTTAGTGTTCCTGGGGAACCTCCACAGCAGCCGTGTTTACAGATACAAAAGTCACATTTCTGCTGCTGGTTCTCTACATGCACTTGTAAAAAAAAAAAAAAAAAAAAAGCATCGACTCTGACAGAAGACGTGAGGACTCACCATGGGGGTCTTGTACTTGTGGATCACCACTTCTTTAGTTTCAGGAACTATGCCGGTGCAAGAGACAAAACAAAGAATTCAAAGGCAGCAGGAACCTTAATGAGTTCATGCTTGAGAGCTTTTTGGGGGGTGTGGGGTCAAAGGGGGCAGACTTTCAACAAGGTGTAAAATGGGACGTGGGCCAGGAAGAGTCAACGAAAACAGTCCTGGACTTTAGAGGGTGACGAGGGCAGGAGTGGCTCGTCTACTGTTATTAAATCCTCATTTTGTTGAAATGTAATAATATTCTGACTAGTTAAATGATCAGATTTCATCATTTAACTGGTATATGATCCTTTGAAAGGTCAGTTTCTGGTGTAATAATTAAAAAAACCTGTTGGTGAGACGTTCCTGGCCCACAAAATGGACAAATAATAACACAAATGTCTTGTAACAAGAAAGTGCAAAGGTTGTAAAGTTTCAAAATGTGAAAAAAAAACAAGAAAAAAAAGGACAACCTCCCCTCCCCCAACTCTTCCAACCCCAGTGAACTGAAAGTTAATAGACGTCACAGAAAAGCAGCTACAAGAGGCCAAAATCCTTTGACCCGGGACCGTGTCACTGCCTGGCGGACAGATCGACTTTTCATTAGTAACTGTGAACCCGTAGCAGGAGATGAGGAGGCTGAGATCTGCACAGATGAAGGGGCTGAAGGGGGGAAACGTTAAACCCCAAACAACAGAACAGATCTGCTGAGATTCAGAGGCAGACTATCAGAGAGTGACAGATGGAGTCTGGGGTGATTATCCGAAATGAAAAGCAAGTGATGAAGGAAGCGGAGGGGAAACTCATAATCGTACAGAAACAAAATTAATCAATGAAAAGGATGGTGTGAGGAAATATTCAGCACTTGTTTGAGTAAGAAAGGAGAAAGGTGACAACACTTTACCTGCTGGAGAATGAAGGTTTTCATAGTGGCAAAGATGAGGGCAACATTACAAAAGCAGCACAGAGACACGACAGTAACCCAGCCTGGCTCTCACCCTGACGATCACAGTAACCACAGTAACCCTGACCCACTCAAGTCACTTTACCAACTTGTTCCTAGAAATATAAACAGTGTACTAACCCTTTAAACTCCTACAGGAGCAGCCTGAACCTCGAAACAAACCCTCTCTTCTCTCTATTAGGCTCCCTTCCTTTAACTGTCTGAACTTCATCTTTATCAAAATGAAAATGAAACCCTAGATACGGTTGGCTTTCAAAATGGGCCTCTTTGTTCATGTAGTAACGCAATATAAAATATTGATTTTACAGCGGAAGGCCTTTTTTTTTACTGACCGTGATTACATGCACAAAATATTATAGTTTTTGCCTTTTATTCCAAAAAATACAATATTATCTATTAACCTTTTCACATGGAAAATTAAAATGAATATTCCACTATATGTTCCAAATAAGGTGACATAGTTTTTTGAGTCAAAATATAGAAAAGCCATTTCACTTCTTGGATTCAAAAAATGTTCTGATTCACTGCAACAAATGAGTTTAAGAGCTAAAACTACAAAAACTGGTGATTGTTTTCCAGGAAAACTGAACAGCTAGGTCTCAAGTGAGATAGTGCTGCTATGCTACAAATGTTATGGTTTGCATAGTAAAATATGTAAATATATATAATTATCAGGGCTCCTGCAGGTCCTTAAAGGTCTTAAAAAGTCTAAAATCCAATATTAATAATCAGGCTTTGAAATGCCCTAAATTGAAAAGGTTGAAAAGCACTGCATTATGAAATTAATATTTCATTCATAAAGTTGCATTAACTTCGGTCTTGCTTTTGAACCTGTTTCAGGGGAAACGTTAAAGTTGTTCCTGTTAAAGTAACTTCCATCTGTTTTGGGTGTTTTCTTGAAGCCTGCTGAACTTGGTGTTTGACCTCACAATATTTGTTTTTTTCTGCTATATTTTGTAGCTTTGTGTCCAAAAAGGTGCAAAAATGTCAGAGGGCAGAATCTCTGCAGATAGAGACACGTTTCATAAATTAGGATTGTTTTTGTATATATATATATATATATATATATATATATATATATATATATATATATATATATATGTGTGTTCTTTTAGAAAAAAAAATCCTACATATTAGACCTTTAAGTGAGAAACACAATTACACATATTAGTTTTTATTTCTACAGTTAGACTTTCTGTCCTTTCTCAGACTTACTATTCCTCTCACCAGCCCTGTCCCTCTTTATCAACTAAATGAAATGTTGCTGACTCCAAACTTCTGCTCTGCCTGTGTGATTGAAAGAAAAGCACGGCCTCTGAAGAATTCATCACTCACTTAATCACCCACAGACATCAGTGTCTCGCTGTTCCTCGAGGTGAGTGAGTATCCAATTTAGAGAAACCCTTATTAGCTCTCGTCAATACATTTGCCATGAAGCTGAGTTACTGCCGTGCCGAGTACAGGCCGAGAATCAATAGATGGTGTAATTACCAAATTCCTCCAGGACAAAGACTCCCTTCACTGTATTGCACTTTTTAATGTGACTCAGCTCTATGAAAACCTAAAAACAAACAAAAAACAAACAAAACAAGACAGAACATTATTAACTCAACAACACTGGATGAAAAGTAAACACTTCATATTTAAGAAATTAACCATGTTTAAACTTGTTTTATTCAGTATGAAAGGTCAAAATAAAACAACTACACATGGAGTGCAAGCTTTTAACAGCTAAGGAAAGAAAAGAAAAGCACACTATGAGAAGTTTCCATGATCAAACGCATACATGGGCGACGGTTAAAATGAGGAGAAATGCATTTTAGTCTGCTCAAAACTAACTGACGTGTTTCATCAATGAAGTGTATCAGAGCTGGATAGTTATATTTGGATGTAAACAGCAAAGGTTGTTCAAAAAAACACATTTCTTTTAATGCTCAGAGATGCAATATGGCCCATATGATGCATACATGGAAGTTCCATATAAAAATGTAGACAAGGACACAAAATTAGATTTGCCATACAGCTACGACAGGAAAAAGAAAAAGATAGAGGAAGAACAAAAACAAGGAACCCAATAAGATGTAACTGCTAATAAGCAAACACAGCAGAGGTTGTGTACCTTCCGCTCCTTGCAGGGGGAGAGAGCATGGGAGAGAAATGGTTTGGATTATTATCGGACAGAAGAGCACAAACACTCGACGACACTCCGAGAGGGCGCTATCCACGGGAGCCTCGTCCACGGATTCAAATCAAGAATCTAGCTAAGAAGTTACCAGAGCCAATATGGAAGAGAAAAAAAAACATTCACAAGAGGAATCAGCCCCCAAAAACTAGGAAATAGGAGAGGGAAAAAAGAGGACTAGAGGTTTGACTAGGGTGTTGAGAGCTGGATTCACCTTTGTTTTCCTGGACTTTAAACATCTCAGTCCCCCAGAGCCCTCCATGCCTCCTCCTCCAGCAACAAGGGCTGGCACCAACACCACTTGCTCACACAGCAGCACAGATACATGAGGGCAGTCACTGATGGTCACCTCCGACACCATCTCACTGCAGAGCGAGCACACCCAGCGCTCGCTCACTAGAACGCTCAGTTTAGTCAAATTAATAATAGATAAATAATTGAAGATCTTTCTGAATGTTTGGTAGAACCGTTTTACTCAGAACTCACAAGCTGACCTGCAAATACTCACAATCTCACAACTGCAGCAAAGTCGCCAATGAAAATCTGTTATTTCTTTAAGAATGTGATGCTCTACAGTCTCACGTTTAACTGTACTGTGCTAGTATGATAATGACATATCTCAAGATAGAAAAAAAGCAAATGTAAAGTAATCATAACATAAAAGGTTAGTTCACCCAAATTATATAAATACAGGTTCATCTCAATACATTAGAATATGATGGAAAAGTCAATTTCCACTAGTTCAAGTCAAATACCCCCAACAAAGTATTGAGTCCATATAGATGGACATACTTTTCAGAGGCCAACATTTCCATATTAAACATACTTTTTAGAATTGGTCTTTTGTAATATTCATTTTTTTTGAAACACTACAATTTAGGTCTTCATTTCCACTCTTTGAATTGAATTACTGACATAAATTAACTTTTCTATGATATTCAAATTGTTTGAGATGCACCTGTACATTGTATCTGGCCAAGCAAAACATTTTTGGTTTTAAAACAGATTAATGTAATTTCATTTGTGATGCTCACATCAATGAAACTATATTTGCCCTGCCTGACATTTTATGAGAAATGCATTATCATTTAATATTTTTTATTCTTTTCAAGTCTCCTTTTAACTAAGTATATTTGAGTATTTAGCTGTTAAAGCTTTGTGTTTTTGGGTAGAAAGTCCATAAAAAGTCCAAAAAAGGAACGCTCTCTTTGACTTTGTATTGAATGAAGGAGCCTTTGTGACAATTTTATCCGCGAGTAAAAAAGCAGAAAAATGGTCGAAAGCTGCTGAGTGGTAAAATGTACAGCCAACAAGTAGAGTAACCCAGAACTAAAAACTGAACTTTAAAGAGGACATAAGTGGATAATAGCTAACATTAGCTTTCTAACAGCCAACTTGTCCCTTCTGGTAGACACAAGAGTGATAAAATAATCATATGGTATGTTTAAATCTAATAGTTTTAGCTAGAAACAGACATTTTGCTTCAGCCCAGTTAACATTAAATATACAGTTTAATTTAAGAGCTGAAATCTAGCCATTTGCCATGGTTTTCTTGTTAATAACCAAAATTATTCTCAAGAAAACCAAGGAAAATGTCTAGATATCAGCTCTTAAATGAATCTCTTTTGAACTATTGTTGTTGTTATCATTATATTTGTCCAAACAAATGTGCCTTTAGTTGTACCAGGCATTAAAAATAAACAAGAAATTGAAGAAATCAAGGGAGACTAATATTTTTCTTGGTGGATGAAATTGTCAAGGAGGCTCCTTCTGTCAATACCAAGTCAATGGAGTGGACTGGAGTGGCTACAAACTGGGTTCAAACAGCTGATGAGTCAAGTGCGACGGTCCACTCTGTGTCTATTTATAGGCACAACAAATGAGATTCCATTCACCTCCACTGAATTGAGTTGGAGGCAGAAAACTCTGAGAAAACATCTGAAACCTTAACAAAACTGTCTGCATGGAGAGTATGTAAGAAGATGCTTATGTAATTTGGGTGAACTGACCCCTTATTATTGCTGTTGTTGAGTTTAAAGATGTAGAATATTTTTAAATCTTAGATAACACCTCACTCTTTAGTTTGTTGTTTTCAAAGCTGTATAAAATGTTAAAATGTCTCCCTGATCTGATCCATTAAACGCTCTAACAAACCTGAAGAAAACATACGAACCCCGACTACGACTACCTGCCGCAGACGTGAAGACAACACATGACGATGTTCAAGGGTCCAAACTTAAATGTGAAAGTTGCTATTAAATAGCCAATTATTAATGAAAAGTCTTTGCTTCAAGGTCATCCGTCTTACCACTGATGCACAACACACACACACATTAACACTTTGTCTCCTCCCACACAGTAAATGAACAATGAGGTTTGAGCACCACGGATGTCAAAAAGAAACTTGTGTGGAAGGATGTGTTAATATTGTTTAGGGAAAGCATGCATACAAACACACACACACGCACAAAACAACAAACACAGAAAAAGCAAACCAAAAAAGCAAAAGCACAAACAGGAAGTCTTCCTCTAAGGGAAAACATCAGGGTCGAGTTACCGCCAATCAAACATGTCGTCAGTCATCGCTAACGTTTGGATTTATTCTGAATGACGATAGAGGAAGACGTCACGAGATGAAAGGAAATGAGGCAAACAGGAGTGAAGAGCAGAAAGGTGGACAGAAGGACGGGATGGACTCTGAACCATCATGAGTGATTTTTGTTTTTATTTTCATGCCCTCGTGTGAGATGAGACGCAGTTTCTCTGCTGTGGTACGGGCCTCTTACCTGGCTGTGCATGAATTTAAGGTTGATTCCTTCCAGTGTGACCTGCAGCAGTCCACCTTCGCCAGTTTTCATGTCCTGCACCGGAAACTCTCCGCCCAACTCCGGACCTGAAAGAAACAACAAGTTCAGAGTTAAACAGATATTAATCACGTCTCAACAAGCTGAGTGTAAAAAAACATTACACCCTGCTGGGATGTGGGGCAGGACTGTTTTTCATGTCTTAAACAGACTCAAACACTCTCAAACTATTGAGTTGTCATCCTATATTGGAGTGTATTATATCTGCAGCCACTGAACAATATTATTTTTATATATTTTACACTTTAACTGAGTCAAATCTTTTAACTAACTTAAGTCCTCACTACCCAAACTACCAGATATTTATTCGTATTAATATAAATTATTATTAACTCTTCTGATCATACCTAAGAAATTGTATTTTATTTACTTTTTAACTCTAACTCTGTTTTTAAATTGAGTTTTTTTGTTAATATTGTATTGTTTTAGTATTATTTTATTGTTTTCATTTTTTTTATTACTATATTTGTGTATGATGTTATTGTATTATTATTATTTATGTTATTGTAATGCTTTTGTTCAACTGAGGTTGTTTTTAAATGTGCTCTATAAATAAACTTTGACTTGACAAGAAATATCCATTATGTATTATTATTAATTCTTTTTTTATTTTTTTTTATAGAATTTTTTACATTTTTGGCTCGGAGTGTCTGTATTTTGGTAAATTATAATTTAATTTGTTTATGATAGATTTTCAAAATTTGAAAAGAAAAGGGAAAACACCTCATTGACCAAATGCAGTAAAGATTTACCCAAAATCATGGAAATGCTTTTAAGTTAAAAGTTTAAAAAAATGTCCCTGGTGAGGCACAAGGGTTAACGGTGTGTATTGTTACATCTGTACTCAACAATAAAAAGTCACTAGCTGTTAAAAATGTTAAAGGAGAAAGATTGATGTTCTTGAGGAAGACAAAAAAGAAATAAAGTGCAAAAAAAGGACAAAGTTAGACACTCCGTACCTGGTTTAATGCTTTGCTGTCTTGCTGCAGCTCTTTCCATACTGTCTTTAACACAGTAGTAGAGTTCACGACACTGGAATGCAAAACAGAAAGTTATTTGAATATCGAGCTGATAGTTTCCTGAAGTGAATAAACTAACAGGATGCAGCTTCTGACCTTTTTGGTATAGAACTTGTTGAGCTGTGTCTCCTGGCCGTTGCGTCTCCAGAGACACAGCACCTTGGTCTTGGGGCAGTAAGTCATGTTGATGAGCTTCTCGTACCACCAGCGCTCGTAAACTGTGCCGATGTTGCTGCGCAGGACTATGCAGTCATCACAAACCTGGAGTAAAATGTAGTATTAGTAAAGCATCACAACCTCGACACGCTGCTGTAAGACAAGCTACAGATATTTTCATATTATTATTATTATAACTTCTATGAGCTTAAGTTGTCGAATTAGGAGTTACAGATTTTGCACACCTCCATGAAAAAGATGTCTCCGGTGGTGTCAGTGCCAGCATGTACAACGAATGTTTGCTTCTTGATGTGGCGGCTTCCACTGGGCCTGATGGACAGCTCACGTCCGTTCTGAAAAAAAAAAAAAAAGTTTAAATAAATACAAAAGACAAAGAGAAACGGAACATGCTGAGTAAAAACAAAGCTACTCACCATGTTGGCCAGTTTGTCCAGAACCTCGTTGATCTCTTGGCTGTATGTGAGGCCGATGTGGGACTTCCCCATCAAACGCCTCACTTTCTTCTTGACATCATTTTTGTTCAACTAAACAAAAAAAAAAGATCAAAAAGTTGAGCCATCTGGAGGGAAAAGAAGAATCAAACTTGGCACAGATCCACAAACAGTTTTGCCATGATTAAAACAGGCCTCCGTACTTTCATCATCAGCATGTATGCGATCATATTGTGCAGCAGCGTGGCCAGCAGTCTGTCTTCATCGTCCTCCAGACGCTTGCGGTCATGATCTCCGAGTGACAAGTATCTGTGTTGACAAAAAAACAAAGAAAAGCGGATATTACTAGTCCAGGGGTCCAGGTTTCATGATGTTAAGTTATCTGTGAATATAGCCAGATTGGATGAAAAGAAGTCAGCCATGTTGAACCTTTCGATCATCTCCTGGGGGCCCTGGTCCATGCCCATGCCCTCACGCTCCAACATCACAGCATCTAAGTAAGCGTCCTCCCAGAACTGCACCTGGTCCCACAGAGTGGAGCGCTCCTTACCTGGAAACATGAACGCAGCACACATGTAGCTCCTAAAATGTGCACATCAATAACATGGCTGATAAAAGCACAACACAGACCAAATGTAGCCACATTATGTTTTCTTTGAAAACATTCAAAACAACTAAAAGAAGTTTTTAACAGGTTATTATAAAGTCTCAATTTAATGCTGATGCCTCTATAAATGGGGGAAGTCTGTCCCCTTCCAGTGGACCACCATGGGACTATTTCAGTAGATATATGTAAAATAGTCAACAGTAAGAAACAAATAATTATTTTTATCCTGTTTGTCAATTACCGTTTTCGTCCACAGGGGTCGCTATAATCTACACAAAATTAAAGCTGCTTCTTGGCGCTGTAAATATATTTCTATTGGAAAGAAATAAGATTCTGCTCTCGTTGACACTCAAATTACAGCCCAAATTATTACTGAAAGTTATTTCAAAAAGATAAAAAAAAAAGTGTTTTATCATTTTTATTAATTTCCCTGTAGTTCTGCCTTTCCAATAATATCTGCTTTCAGAAGTTCATACGTCCTAATCATGGATGACAATGGCAGTGAGTCAATGATACCAATTGCAATTAGATTTATTAGGAGATGCACCTCGTCCTACGATGTATCTATTATATATATATATATATATATATATATATATATATATATATATATATACAATGTAAATATTTTACGAAGTAAGGAGCTTCTACTTTAACAAGTTCAGCTCCGTCATTTCGGATTTTAAAGAGCTCTTAATGAGCTCTCAAAAATAAAAAATACACTCCTAGGAGAGGGAGAAAAGGCTCATCTTGCCACTCAATATGTATCAACATGCAACAACCTGACGTACAGCAAATGACAAGGACTCACACACAAACGCCACAAAACAGGCGGTTGTGGCTCAGTTGGTAGATTGGTCACATACTGGGTGGATGGTTGGTGGTTCGATCCCCGACCATGGCAGCCTAAATGTCAAAGTATCCTTGGGCAAGATACTGAACCCCAAATTGCTCCCGATGCTGCGTTCATCGGTGTGTGAATGAATTCCCAGAATGAATGTGTGTGTGAGCGGGTGAATGAGGGCAGTCTGTAGTGTAAAGTGATTTGAGTGGTCGCAAAGCAACAAGAAAAGCGATATATAAGTGCAGGTCCATTTACAAACACACTACTACGACTACTACTACAACTAATATTAATAATAATAATAATTATTATTATATTAATAATAACAACAAAAATAAATATATAAATAAATATTGCTGTATTTTGATGCTTTGGCAAGATTGTTATCTAAATTGTCATGCTAATAAAGCCAATTGAATGGCAGGTTCCTGGTATCAAGTTAATATAGACTAAGAAATTTCTATATTTTTTACTTCAGTTTCTATTCAGATATAAAGTTCAAACTTCCCTCAAAACTATTAGAAACAAAACTAAAATACATGACAATTTTAGAATAAATAATTTTCACAAGATGCTGAAGAGGTATAAAATATTTAACTAATGAAATCACCGAGCCAGTTTTTTTTTTCACACCCGTATCACATTACAATAAATTATCCCCATCATTATTATCAGCTGGTGGCTCTTTGAGTGCTCTCACCTCAACTACTGGGATCACTTGAAGGCAACACACACTAATTGAATAAGCAACCATACATTTAATGTTAAATTGGTAAGTAAACATGAAAGTTAGTCAGAAAAATGGGTGAAAGTGTAGGTGAGCACAAACTAAATAAATGCTAGAGCAGAAGCATATGGAAATGTGTCTTTGATCTCCCTGTGAGGAACAACTGCTGATATTTTCCTTTTATCTCATGTTAGGAAACACACAGATGTGCAGCTCACCACCAGGACAGGAAAAACCCACATCACATCAAAGATCAAACACGGAGCTCGTCCGGGTGAACAATGGATACACGCCCCCTCAGTCACTCTCACACTCACACACACACACACACACACACACACACACACACACACACACACACACACACACACACACACACACACACACACACACACACACACACACACACACACACACACACACACACACACACACACACACACACACACACACACACACACACACACACACACACACACACACATCTGAAAAAAAGGGGCAAAGGCAAGAGATTAGCCCTACTTAGAGAAAAGGTTTCCATGGCAGCATCCTCTAGTTGATCCCAAACGGAGCTCTTATCACGGCCTGGAAGAATTTCCCAGGAGGAGCAGCAGGAGGGAAGAGAAGCAGTGAGAGCGGCAGGGGGTTAGGCGAAGAGGTGAGTAGGTTTAATGGCAAAAACAAGAGCAGAGCGAGCTGAGAACCACATCAGAGGAACAGAAACGAAGACAAACAAAGACATACCTCAATCGTTTACGCACTAATTTATAGCCAGAAGTCGAGCAGATAAACTATTCTTGTTAGTGTGGTTTGTCTTGACGAGAGGAAATGTTTATGATCCGTTTAAATATGAAACTGACACCTTGTAGTTTTGTTAAACATAATTTGCAGCAGATGTGGTCATGACTTGATGCTTTCTGTATTTATTTTAGTCACCTAACCCCTAGCAGTTCAGAGGGATAGGGGTTTTACTTCTTATGCTTCTGTCACATTTTACTATTATTTTTGACTGCAAAACATACGTGCTGCACCTTGGTGGAAACAGCACAACCAGGCTAGAATCAGAGAGAACTCAAAATATATTTTGTGCAGAATAACAGTTAAGTTAGGTAACACCACAAATTATATAAAAGTAAAAAAGAAAAATCAGCAAGCTGAGTTTCTTTGACAATTATTTTTTACAAAAATGTATATAAAATGATATATATATACTGTATGTATATATATATACTCAGATATGTTAATTTATCACTTTGTAAAATTGGACACTCGCATTTTGTAATTTCAGATTATAACCTTTCCACTTTATCAAGTTCAGTTCACTGTTTCATAATAAACATCTAACATTACACCACTTCTATCTGATCACATGCGCGACTTCTGCTTTTTTCTCTTAAAAATAACGGTTTCCTCGGTCAGTGAGAGTTCACGGTGATTTCATTTATAGACAAACTGATGCACAAGGTTGCACAAGTCACAGTGAGTGAAAGGTAACGGAAATTAAAACATGTAGCAACACTTTCTCTACATTAGTGGAAATTTTAATATTTAAGGCTGTTTAGTTCAAAAGTTTTATTTGACAAACAAAGATAATATTAGTAAAGCAATGCAGTGCTTTTAAGAACACAGGAAGGAAAGTCTTTCTTGAAACTTCATAATAAAAGTCAGACGTTTGACCGAACTATAAGTAAGGAAGTGTTTGAACTGGAGAGGCGAACTCACCCAGCAGGCCTTCACAGAGGTAAATCCTCATGCTGATGTCCTCCAGAGGCTGCGCAGGTGGCCCCTTTGCCATGGCAGGTAGATGATCCTTTGCAGTTGGTTTCAGAGTGTGGGTCTTTCCCTGTGGACACAGGACAAAGTCGTGTTTGTGATATAACAGCCAGTACAATGACAACAAATTCAGTTTAATGCATTTCGAGTATTTATGCACCTTTTTTCCCCCCCATTTTGATCATTGCATCACGTTTATTGTAGATTGTTTGGGTCAAATACTGTTATCCTTGGAGCAAAATTTTCAATTGTCAATTGGTATAATGTTGAGTTTTATGATAAAAAAATAATATAGACTTTTTTGTATGGCACAACAACAACTTGCAAAACCTAACAAATAAAGTAATTAAAAAATACTGTTATCCAGAGGCGTGGACTCAAGTGACATGACTTGGGCTGAAATCACTAATTTGATCATATATGTATCACATATAATCACATAGACTTTGATATATATATATATATATGTATATATATATGTATATATATATATATGTATATATATATATATATATATATATATATATCAAAGTCTATCAAAGTCTAAAAATAAACCTGAAACTTTACTTAAACTTTAAAACCAATGACTGCTCACCAACTTCACTTGCACTCATTTGACTTGTATGTTACTTAAAAAATTAAAACAGCACCCAATCAAGTTGCAGAAGAGAACCACAAAGAACCAACAAATGTGTCAACAAAAAAGTGTTGTATTAGTAGTAGTATTTCTATTTTTTTACTTTTTGTTTTTTTCTCAATTATGTTGTTTGACATTGTCGCATTATTGCATTTAAGGCCTGGCTGTATTTTTATTTGCTCAAACATAAGATGTTGTCATGTTTTATCTTACTGATATCTTATTTATGTTGATGTATGCTTGTATATTTTGTGTTTGTTAAGAAAAAAATCAAACATCACCTTCAGATGCTTCACAATGAAGATATTTGAAACATTTGGGAAAGAGTGCAAAATGTCTCAAAACTCAATGATTAGGACTAGCTTGTCTTTATCTGGGACTTAATCTGGGTTTGGAGAGCAAAGACTTGAGATTTACTTGTAAAACAGTGACTTGGTCCCACCTCTCTTCCTCCTCAGGTGTCTGAGAAGCAGCACCAGACAGCTGTCTACATGAAGGACTGTAGAAGTAAGAAAGTAAGACCTCTTCCTGCACAACTTGAAAGTCTCAGGTCAGGTCGAGGAAAGTTTGGAGTTAAAAGAGTTTTTCCCATCCATTTTTCAAAAGCCAAAGTGCACTCAGAGAGTTTTGAAACGTAAACAAATGCTGCTCACTCAAAGTATTCTCACCCGTTAACCTCCATTTGAGCTTTAACATGCCACAAACTTTCAATTGCTGGCAGCTGCAGGATTTCTTTACTCTTGGCATTAGAAAAACACAGAAACAATTTTCCAGGACATTAAACTCTTTCTCTCATTTTCAGGTATTTTAAACTTTTTTTTTCTTGTGCATGGGAACTCTGAAATCCAATCAATGCCAGGCGCCTTCTGTGCAGCTTTCAAAGTTCAAATGGAGTACATTTGTGGTTATATTGTTTATTATCTAAAGTCAGAACAGTATAATCTACTTATAGTGAGTTTAATACTCACAAACACAGTGCTGGTGGCTGGATTGGTTTCAATCTCACTGTCAGACAGAGTCCCTCTGGACTGAGTTAAATGAGCCGCAACTCTCCCTCCGAGGCCGTCTCCTGCTGTGCTGCTCAGGTCGCTGTCGGCTCCCAGAGTCTCTCCAGAGCTGTTGCTTATCTAAAAATAATGAAAAGCCAGGTGTGAGAACAAAACAAGAGATGTTTCAGCTGCAGAAGGTTTGGTATTAAAGCAGCTTTTGGTGAGTTATATAGTTCTATCAGCTTGTTCCAGGTACATTATTTTCACACAATTCCCTGTTTTTAATGATCGGACTATTCTACCATGTCATAATTTTATTACATAATTCTGTTTATCTAAATAAACTTCTACATCTACACCTCCTGTTGCCTCAGCAGAGTCAGAACCATCACTAAGGACAGCTCCCACCCTGGCTCTGACCTGTTGCCCTCAGGGAGGCGCTACAGGCACATCAGGTCAAAAACAAACAGATTCAAAAACAGTTTCTTCCCAAAAGCAATAACAACCCTGAACTCTCATGTGCACGGATTTAATTTCCTATGGACTTTATTACTGTGCAATATTTCTTTCTTTTTTATATATAGTATGCCTGACTATGTGCAATAATTTGTGCAATAAATTTTTAGAAGGTAAAGGTGACAAACTTAATGGGTTGGCAGTTTTGTTTTTTGCATCATTGGACAAAAAAAAACCTCTATTTACTTCAAATGTATTTCTATAATTCCATAATTCTATTTCTAAACATCTCTATCTCTTGACTTGCTGCATTTGTATTTTATATTGTTGTTGTATTTAGTATAGTGCATTTTTTTAAAATCTTTATTTTACATGCTTAATTACTTCTATTTCTTATACTGCAGCAACTGTAACAACAGTAATTTCCCAACGGGGATCAATAAAGTATTTCTGATTGTGATTCATATTAACCTTTTAGCATATTGTTATTCAAGTGGTCTGAAGGAAAAGTAGATTTCTGCACCTCCTCTTCGATCTGTTTTCAGGCTTTAGAAATAAATCTAACCCAAGACTTTGGCCTATTACAGGTATTCCTGGTGGCTGTTCTACAAATGCAGATATGTGTGCACGTCCCTTTAGATAGTGGTGGCCTGATTCAATGGCAGAAAATCCTGCAGAAAAAGTTGTTATTCCTGCACTAGCAACAACTGCCTACACAGCAAAGCAACCTAAAATCTGGAAAAAGGACTTCTCAAAAGATTTCTGACACGAAATACAATAAAATGTGTCAATATCTGAAAAAGGCACACTGCCGCAGCCAATTCAAGTTCATGTTTATGCAGCCAGCCAGAGCCTTAAATCACTGCGTCATCTCAAAGGGATAAAAAAACAAAACAAGATGGTAATTCTCATAGAATGGCTAATGTATAGAGTGAGTAGTCCTCATACAGGTTGCTTTATGAAGCACATTCATAGGCTTGTGCTTGTCTAGTGGAGGAGCTTTGGACAGAAAACTGGGCATAAAGCTGCCTTCATCCTGGAATCATACTGTGAGGTGTTGTGCAGCTGGAATAGATGGGACCAAAGGTCATGATATCCGAGTTGGCCGTGCCCTACCACTGTGCTGGCCTCTGAGTCCTGGCTGGTGCTTCTTGTCAGGATTGGTGGCTCCGAGCTCGTTACAGACTCTGTGTCGCTCTTCTGTAAAACCAAGGAATAAAAGAAGAGGAGAGACGTTATTGGTATTCTTCAGTGGTAGACAGTAAAAGATGTGCTGCGCTCCATTAAAGGTTCAAAGACCTCAAAAAAGACACTGGTGAAGGCCTGAAGGCATGCTGAAAGTGTAGCTCTGTAAAACTCACACTCATACTGAAGATCAGTCTCAGGCCGGAGAGCGCCTCACTCTGATATTTATTTTTGATAAATATATTCTTTTTTATCTCGAGAATTTTTTTATTTTATTTTTTTACATTTTTAGCAATGCCAATTTCCAGACAGATAAAAAAAAAAAATGCAAATGAATACAAATAAAGATATTAGAAAAGACAGACTAAAAATAAAAATAAAACAATGACAGCAATAACATTAAAAAAATCTATGTAAAAATGAATTTAAAAATAAGTTTAAAAAAATAAACTAGTAAATAAATGAAAAATAAATAAAATACAAGATTATGAAAAATCTATTTTTTAAATTTCTGATATATATTCTTTTCTGGGCAGAAACAAATGCACATAGGTAAGTACTTCTATATATTTAATTAAGAAATTAAATAAATAAATAAATAAATAAATACAGATTTTTAAAAAGACAAACTAAAAACAAAAAATAAAAAAATAACATTAATAATTAATTGAAGATTATGGAAAACCTTTTTTTAAGGGATAATTGTTAAATGTATCTGATATTATTTTTTATGTTAAGCATAACAAAAAAAACAAAGTGGTGAATCAAATTCAGCTATTTACCAATATTTTTTAATATTTTCTATTTTACAATAATTTAATTCTTCACTTAACAACACAATAATACTAAATGAACCAACCTGAGATCCAGATGTGACACTGAGGCCGCTGTCGGCACTGATCTGTGATTTCTTCTCCTCGGCATCAGTCACTTGGGGGCGCTGCTGCTTTGCTCCATCAGACCCTGAGGGACACACCAGATTTATCAGCTTGTTTTCACGAGCAGGACGACATTATCTTCTTGCCTTACTGAGAGTCGCCTCACTCAAAGCCACCACAGCACAGCAACACTGATGCTACGTTCATATATAAAGTGCCAAAGCCTCTATTTCAACATTACACATTACACTTGTGACACAGCGAAGCAAAGAGAATAAAACTACCTTATTCATGTTTGTAAAATGATTCTGATAGCAAAGACTAAGCTAAAAATACATTGTGACTATAATATAACTAATCTACAGAGTTAAGAAGATGCCTTTCATTAAAATATTTTCACAACTTTCTGTGTAAAATACTGGAGCTTAACTGAGTAGTAACAGGTGAAGGTTTAAAAGATCAGACAGAAAAGTTACAAAGGGGCAAGCAGAGAGTGCCATAAAACTGGGAAAAAGTTACAAAAAAAACCAAAACTGCACGAGCGCGACATTAATTCTCAAGTCAGTGCTGCAAATGTGGCCCAAGTTACAACAAAAACAACCAACAGACACAGGCAATTAGGCATGCAGACAAACTGATGGGTGGTAAAGGAGACATTTTCTGTTTCAAGTGTGATTGGTACTTTGTTATTTATCACCTCAGTAGATGCAGACATGGTGACAAGTAGATTCTGACACTTCGTTGTTTGTTTCAGTTGTTTTGTAACTTTTGCAAACCATTTTCAAAAGAGCCTTAAAACGTGCCAACAACTGTGGAATATCAGCTGTAGAATACACAATTTACAGCGAGTCACTTGAAACTGGAAAAAATACAGTTATAAAGTGCAGGACAGGACAGCAGGTATTCATTTCTGCTCATCTTGAAGCATGGTGACAAGGAAAAAAAAAACACACTGGAAAACAAAATTACATATTGCTTGAGCTGAAGCCAGTGATCAAAACAAATAATTCCCATATTTTTTTTTTACGTCAAAGACCCGAAGACAGATATCCACATCAATAAACATTTTATGTTCAATGTTGGAAAGAATTAGCCCTTGTACCTCACTAAGGACATTTGTGGCTTTTTCTTTTTAAATTATCAGATCACTACAGCTGTGTTAATGATTATGGCAGAAATTTTGGCAAGGGTGTGATTTTTTTTTCTCCCTGGAAGTTCTATGAGTCTAAAATAAACTAAAAGGACTTATGTCCTATTTAAACCCTTTAAATCCTTTTTTACAGCATAAAATCATGCATTCTCTTTTATCAGATTTCACATTTGTAGTTTTTAGTATTTTCTACCACATTTAGCCATTTTTCTGTTTCCCTGAGGGACAAATAAATACATGATATCTTCCAAGTTTCCACTCGGGTTATTGCTAGTATTTAGTATGCAGAAAATAATTACATTTTAGTCTATTTTTCATAAAAACAACGGTCACATTATGTGAAGGGTGAGGGGTAACATTTTGAAAATGAATTAAAATTTGATAGTTATGATCTTGACTTAAGTTAAAAACATTTTACTTAGTGAAATTATGATTTATATTATTATTATATTAATATCTATTATTCTATACCGGATTTAGGAGGGGGCATTTTTGTCCCGTAAGGTAAAAAATGGTATTTCTTTTTAATCTGACACTGCAAAAAAAATTTTAAAATCACTAACATACCCCAGACTGGCAAAAAAAAATTAAATCTTCCTAGCATTATTATGCAGAAAAATAATTATAATAATAATAAATAAATAAATAAATAAATATATATATATATATATATATATATATATATATATATATATATATATATATATATATATATATATATATATATATATATATATATATATATCAAACTGGAATTTAAATGGTTAGAATGTTAAAAATGAATGAATATTTGGTAGTTATGATTGGGACTTAAATTCAGATATTTAACTTGGTAAAAGTAAAAAAACAATATTAATATATAATATTATGGAAATGTTTTGACGCAGACATTATGGTCAAAGCAACTTTTTAAACATGAGGCACAAGGGTTAAATAATGCAGCTGCCTACATAAGAAAAGAAAAAACTTAAAAAAAACTTCTATACAGTACTACATTCCCATTTGTACCATGTATGTTCTGCACCCCACCTCTCCAGCAAGGCTAACAAAGCAGACCTTAAATACTGTTTTAGTAATAATATAGTAACAGTGTTATAAAAAAAACTAGCACGTGGTGTCATAAAACCTTTTTCTGAGAAGTAGAAAACACACCAAGACTGGCTGCTATCTTAAGTCTTGATTAAACACAACATGAAATATATTTTTGGAACTAAAGCAAAGGTGTAACTTCTAACAGCACTGAGTCGTGAGAAATTCTGTGACCCTCGATTATATATAGAAACATTTATACCACTACACTGCATATCAGAAACCCAGAGTCTTCTCATCTGTAGTACATAATAAATCCAATCTTGATCCTATAATCTCACACTGAGACTCTAAAGCACCCCATTTCATTTATTCATGTATACTGTTGAGTTTGAAAAGGTGAAGAGAAGGGGGTGGAAAAAGGTCAACAGCTGAACACCCCAATCTTTTTTCTTTTGCTTTTTTTTCGTGTGTGAAAAGTCTCTTACTCTGTGGTTTTTCCATAGCTTTTTGCTTATCCTGGTGCTTGCTCCACAATTCTACCCAAGATGCATTGCAAGCAAGGAGAGAAAGACAGAGAGAGAGTCAGAGAGCTGGTTGAAAAGGCATGTATGGTGGATGAGCATTCAAACCAAAACAAAAACAAAATAAGCATTGAGAATCTGTCATTTGTTGAATGAAGGTGTTTTGTAATGTTTGCATGTAGCTGCGCTTTAATCTGGACAAAATGAAAAACAAGTTTTTTGTTAAGTTGGAGCCACTGTGTGAAACAGCTACTAAGGTAACATTACAACACACCCACAGCTCCGGAGCCCAGAGTCCTGGAGAGCCACACAGTGATGTCACAATGAGCTTCGGCTCACAGATTGTAGCGACTGCATTTGTCTGGCTCTCCAGAGCTCCAGAGGTGGCAGAGCAAAGGGATGTTTGATTCGGAAAAGAGCATGGGATGGGGGTTGAGAGGCCGACCAGCCAGCAGGTGAAATGGAGCAGTTGCAGAAGCCGGGATGCAAGTCTCACAGCAAACTGTAGAATTGAAGGTGCAACTTCTAACAGGAAGAGAAGGGGTGCGGGTAGGAGAGGTGTCAGGGTGTTTGACTCAAAGTGTCCCCCGTATACAGACCCAGAATCATTCTCAGAAAATTAAATAATAAAGAGATTTTAAGGATTTTCTAAGTTAGCTGGTTCTTTGGCAGCCAATAGTAAAATTTGTCTCTTTACTGGGACTGTTTACTGGGGAGTGTTGCTTCCACCCTCCATGCTGAGAGCAAAGGGAGCTGCCATTTTCTACAGCACGCCTCGCAGAAACCTGCAGTAAAGGCACGGACGAGCATGAGTACCTCTGGTTTCCCCTCGTCCACTACTGCAGATTTTTTTAGGTATCGGAAAGACCAAAATAAAGACATGCATTCAAGGTGCTAAGAGGCTGACTACAGAAGTCCAGAGAGGAGGCAAACAGGGGTAGAGATGTTTAAGGGAGGGGAGACAAACACACACAGTCCAGGCTGGCACACAGGGAAATATTCCAGACACTTTTCAAACCTATTTTTAAAGATTTTAACCAGGGCCAAATTCTGAATTAAGACTCTTTATGTTAGAGTTTTTATATCTCAGGAAAGGAGTTCATTTTCAAAGCTTGCTCTTGTGATTATCTCTAGTATTTCAGGTCAAAGTGTGTGGCATATTTCAACACCTGTGAAGAATCTGTCGTGGGACAAGTGAAGGGGTCTTTCTTTGGAACGGTTGGAGGAGGGTGGTGGAGGACTGGTATTAAAGTTGATGAGCTTTAGGGGACAGGGGTAGGAGGGGGGGGGGTTCACAGTGCACATGCAACAGGGGCTGGAGTGGTGTACACACCAATCGAGGCAATAAAGTTCTCCTCGTTCAGACTCCGGGTATCAAAATGGCGGGCTCCTTTGCCCGTTGCGTGGTGCGGCAGCTGCAGGTGGGGGACATTCAGGAGGCCCTGAGGTCTGGCAGTCTCCATACGGCCAGAAGGACTCTCTTTACTCCCCGGGCTGCCAGCACTGTCTGTGGGGCTTCGCTTGCGTTTTTCTGGGTCTACCAAGTTACCAAAACGAAGGGGCCAAAGACAGAGTTCATCAACATTACAGGAAAAGAAATTATGTGGAAACTGGGAGAGGAAACAGTGTTAGAAAAAGAAGGAAAAACAGTGACGAGATCTTTTTACAGCTACAGTTAATGTTTTAGTGGATTAACGTTTAGCGTGCAGCTTAATATAAACACAAAGCAAAGACATGGACGAGTGTTAGTAGCACAGGAACGGAAAAGTGTTTAATAAATGAGCTGACAAACCTTAAATAATCTACTTCCTATAAATCAAACCATCCAGGATGAAATGTATCCATTCCTGCATTAACCTGTGGATGAGACGTACCTTTGGTTTGGTAATGTGTGCGTGCTATTTCCAGTAAGCTGAAGACGCTGGCCATTCCTCCGAGCCCTGCGTTGGTGTAAGAGTGCTCCAGACTGGAAACAGTGCACTTTAAGATATCCAGCATGCCTTTGTACACCTTTCTGCTCACCTCCTGCAAGCAACGCACAGCAACGTTTATTATTACTTCAACAAGATGACGAGAAAGTTTGTGATTGACATTTTCTTGAATTAAAAAATGGCAAGTGTTGTTGGCATTAAATATCAAGTAACACATAGCTGCAAACTCACTTTATACACATTCAAACTAAACTACAGGCAAGTATTTTGGTAAACAATTAACTGTTTTAGTCATTTTTCAAACAAAAAAAGGCAAATAATAGCTGAGACCAATGTCTCTAATGGGAGAATTCGATTTTCTTTGTCACATAAGATGGGAAACTGAATAACTTTGGATTTTTGTGTATTTTGGACTGTTAAATTGGCTTTAATTAATACAACAAGCAACTTGAATACATAATCTTGTGCTCTATGCTGCAATAATGGGCATTTTTTATTGTTTTCTAACATGCTATAGACAAAATGATTAATGAGCAGAATAATCCATAATGGAAATAACCGTGAGTTGCAGCCCTGATAAATTCAATCAAATTTTCTAGACATTTCTGTTTTATTTTAGAAATAATACATAAAATGTATAAATCATTACAGCAGATTTCTAGGTCCTAAAAATTCTGTATTTGTGATTTATTCCTCTGGCTTTGTTGGAATAGTTTGTATTTCTTGTCACCCCAATTTATAATTGGGACGGCAAAAAAAGTCTCACCACATCTCGTATGATCTCCTGTCTGGCGTCTTCCTCCGACTGGATGGCTCTGTTCAGTTTACTCAGCACGAACACACGGAGCTGCTCGTTCTCCAACAGACGGCGCACTTTTTTCATGTTGAGCCAGCCAACTCCCTGACCCTCCAGAACACTCTGCACCACTTCCTTCAAGAACTGCTGGTTCTCACTGAATCAAAATAAACAGATATAGCATCACAAAATGAAATATGTGATGATAATGAGCTCTGATCTTTCATGCTGCATGAAAGAATCCGTTACCTCGTGTTGTTGACTCGGCCCTGAGGAGAGGGAGACTCTCTCTTCACTGTTGGACTGTGCTTGATTACTGATGACTTCTGGTCCACAAGTGCTCGAGGTGCACGTGCGCCTGGAACAAGAACCAAAACAATAAGGTTTCTGAACACCACAGAGCAAGATAAGCAAAACAACAAAACTGCAAACCAAAAGGTCACTAGACAGAAGAGCACTCGGTGGAAGAGAACTGGACACACACAAAGAAGGCATTTGCTCACCAGGAACTGTAAACCAGGATAGGGAATAACTCTTTTTTTAAGCTACCACATCAAATAGAAAAGAAAGCAGTTTCTATCACGGTGTGAGGAGGACAGACACATCTGGGATCTACTGAAAGTTATCTACTGCTGAACACACAATTTACTGGAGCTGCTAGAGTCTATTATTACAACATGAGAGGTGAAGGACAAATCAAACAGGGACATGGTGCGCACACGCACACGCACACGCACACGCACACGCACATCCAAATGGTGCTCTTGGTGGTGGCATCACACATTAGCAGCATAGAAATGTAAAGGTCAGACAGAGGACAGTGTGTACGGCAACTACATCTGTGATATCATGCATGAAAGAAAATAAAGAGATGAGTGGATGGCAAACGAAAATGAGCTACACTACGTCACAAGGAGACTCTTTTTAACACACCGCTGCCATCAGATACTCTGCAGCTGAGCCACTAGTCGGGGTTTGGTCAGTCATTTTAGCATTATATTGTAACTTAATCATTAAAGAGGTGCAAAACATTAAGGCAAGTCTATTTATTTTCTCACTTAATTGACTCAAATGAATACATATGAGACTTGACCCATACTCGAGTCTAAACAACCCTGCAGCATTTAATGAAGCTGCTCATTAATGAGTGTCATATCTCGTTGCAGAAGTTTTTTTTTATATATATACCTTGGAGACACCACAGATTTTTCACACAACTATGAATAACCTCAAAGATGTTCCAGCATCTCGGGACAAAATAAATTCCCCTGATGTGAATTTTTTGAAGTTTTATTTAAAGCTTGGCAGACACTGTGTTTATAATAATTGTCAACGTTGTGATAAAGCACACATGTTTTAATGAGCCTGAACCTGGCAAGAACCTGCAAACTTTAAGACTCACAATGTACAATTTGTAGCCCCAGGTCTGTTTGCCCATCGACAAAAGATTCTTCAAACAAAACAGATATGTATGTCCTTTAATTTAATCGCCCATCCAATCCAACTATTTGTAAGTAGCACCTACTGTGTGTGTTGGAGGGGAGCCCTATTATATATTACATCACCAAATTGCATGATGGGTGCAACTTGATTTCGTCACCCGCTACGCTGAAGAGCAAATAAAGGAGATACTGGACATGACTCAACATTACAAGCACCAAGTAACTGAATTGAAATTATCTGTTTTAAAATCTGTTAAAGTCTATGATGAGTAGGGGAAAAAAAGAAGACAAATATGAAGCTTCAGCCTGAAGTGAAGACAATATGGTGACTGTCCTGGAGTGCAGTTGAGGTTATGTCACAGTTATGTATATCGCACATCATGTGAACACCAGCAATATAATATGGTTTGGCAGTTTTTTGGGAAATCATACCATGAAACTGTTCAAACTTAAAGACAGCTGACCAAAATATCTAATATGCTAGAAACCCAACAAATCGTCTGACAGCCAGATTGTTGATCATTAAACAATTAATCAGCCGTTGTCAGCCCCTTAGACCACATGCAATTTCTTTGTATGATTTAAGGAAATCTGTCATAATATGAAGAAAACACCATTGTATGCATAAAATCATAGTAAAAAAAGTTTACTTTTTTTATGCAGTCACAACATTGTGATATGCATTTGCATTTATCTCCGTAACATCCAACATCATAGCAGTACTTTATGTACTTTCTGTTACTTCAAATCTCTGCATGTAAACTATTCGTTAAAAATCAATACAGTATCACAAAACATAATATAACATAATACTAATCAATATTTTCATACACTTCATATTTTCATATGCTAGTTGACACAGCACATCGTTCACATGTTGATGAAATAAAACTCAATCTGATGAGACAAATTAGAGCCTGACCAGGATGGAACCCATATGGTGAGGCCTAACTTGGTTTGAGTCTTGGGAACATGTAAAACAATACATAAAGGACATGTGCCATCATCACGATATTCGTTTTGCAACCAAAGATGTTGTGCAAATGTAGCATGTTAGCAGCATCAAGCTTCCGCTGCACAATAAATCCAAGACATCACTTTGAATGAAATAGAAATACTGAACTTTGTCTTTAGGTGGCTGAGAAATCCAGTAATCCAAAACTCTTCTGCACTATACTGAGACGAATGCATTTAGTGATTGTGTCCTGAGCTGCACAAAGACCACAAATAGAAACAACAACTCTCAGGGTAAGATGAGTTCCCACTTTCTTTATTTTGTTACTTGCTGATTGTGTTTCTGAGGCATGAAAGGATGAGGGAGGAGCAGCCTCCTACATGCAGAGGACAGAAAGCTTTTCTGAACCGACATCTGTCATTACAGGCTGGCTTATTGTCAGTTGTATGAGACAGCAGGGATCCATTGTTTATTATTGTTGCTGGAGTGTCATGAGGACAAGAAATTAGGTTTTATTCCCAATACCAATACTTTGATTGCCCAAGCAGACTTTTTCAGCACGTTTTTGTTTGAAAACCAATAAAGCATAGCCGTTTGAGAATTAATCATAAAGTAACTGCAATAGGACCAGCACTTGAAACCCAAAGGCTCTTTATGAGTATGATGAACATTACTGCAGGAAGAGGGTTATGGATTTTGTCCACCATGAATGTGGCCACACATATCTCAGGCTAAATGAAAAAGTTTGTTGGTAACACACTGGAGTCTCCAGCTGAAGGTTTTCATCAATTTTCTTGTTGGAATGACCGGCAGCTTTTAACTGTAGCTGTTTACAGAGGCTACAGGAGCTCAGAGGGTTATTAATGGAAATACTTTACTTTTTAAACTGTCTTTGACCTCAGGGGTCAAATGATTGGTTGACCTGAGCGACTGAGCCGATCTGAACCCAAAGTCTGGGACAGAAAGACTAATATGCAACCTGATAAACCAGTCAGATTCCAAATAATGTTGGATTACCAGCATACAAAATGTCACTTTAATATCAACATCAGCCGTATTTTAGGCCTGAATCAATTTCGGATTTACAGCCAATATTTTGGGGGTTCTGATGTCACCAGACCATAAATGAATAACAGATATCCATGCCAAGACTTCCTCTTCCTTGTTAATAGTCCAATTAGCACCCAGATCCAGGTCGAGACATTGTTTAAGCTAATCTCCACAAACAATTTGTATATGCAAATCAATAAAATAAAAACGTAGTCATCAGCAATATATAACATAATAATATTACGGCCAATACGTTTGCTTGTGGAGATTGTGGGTTCTGCCCTTTTATCAAGTGATACAGATGATTAAGCCTCTACGGGGAATGGCCAAAACCTGATCATTGTTTACCATTGTTCAATTAGCAATGAGACAAGGTCCAGACGAGGTTTCAGCTAATATCTAAAATTTTTATAAACATGAAGCTAAACTGAGACAATAGCTGATGTGTTCCTGGACTGCATTTCAGCCAACACGTTCCCCCTCTTTTGCTCTCCACATGGATTATTTACCTGCATCCAACCAAAGACCGGAAAAACATGATTGGTCAATGCTACTCAGACTTCAAACAGACTACAAATGCTTCCGTCCCATGCCCACAGACTCCAAATTCATATGCCTGCATTTGTTTGTAGAGAGCAAGCCTGATTTGACCAATTTAACATTTGAATAATAAACCCATCTGACAGTCACTCAAGTGTTTGACTAAAATAATTGATGAACAGTCAATTATGTAGGGGGATTTAAACATTACATGCGCCATTTTCTTACTCTATGTATCTACGAATTTTCCCTTTGGTAACGCTTTATATTGAGGTCCTTGTAATAACCATTAATTAACAAGTAATAAGGCCCTTTTAAGTCCTTACAAGATGCTTATTAACATTATTGTGTGTTTATAAGCTTATATAAGTGTTAATAATGGCATTATAAACACCCATGACCCACCCATTATGTCTTTGCCATGCCTTTATTAATCTTATTTTGTTTGCTTATTGATATTAAAATATACTTTATTGCTCATCTATTATAAGTTAACTTTAGGTTATTTACATAACCCCGGTTCTCTGAGTAATATGAGTGAGATGTCTCACTATGGGATGCACGCCCCCGCTGCAGACCTCAGAAGCATTAATCTCAATACGCCAATCCTGATTGGCTGGTAAACGTGTCCGTCCGTCCGCCCGCGGTAGTCCCACCTCCTATAAGTACCGCCTGCGGACGGGAACACGTCATTCAAGATAAGCACCTCTTCTCACCCGCCCAAGCAAGAAGGGTTGTCTGGTGAGACATCTCACTCATATTACTCAGAGAACCGGGGTTATGTAAATAACCTAAAGTTCTCTTTCATAATATTTCGTTCGATGTCTCACTATGGGATATGGTTGCTCCCGTATTGCCAGACAAGCTTATCCAGCGTCCACCAACCCCCAGGGAAACCAATCTGTTCCAATCAGGACATCAATACCGCGCTTGCCACGCAAGGAGCGGAGACGTCCAACATATAAAAGCGGACAAAAGTGAGAGGCGAGGACCAACTCGCCGCCGCACAAATGTCCTGAACAGACACTCCCCTGAACAAGGCCCAGGATGTAGCCACGCCCCGAGTCGAGTGCGCTCGCAGACCCACAGGTGGCTGCAAACCCTGACCCGCATAGGCCAAAGCAATCGCCTCCACCACCCAGTGGGACAGGCGCTGCTTCGTAATAGGCTTCCCTCTATGAGGACTAGCCCAGGAGACGAACAGCTGATCGCTCCTCCTGAACCCCCCAGTCCTATCCACATAGGTGCGCACAGCACGGACTGGACATAACGCATGCGACCGCAGCTCACCAGATGAGGCAGCAAAGGCCACAAGGTCAATAGGAGAACATGAGCCCACCACCTTAGGCACAAAAGCCGGGTTGGGCCTCAAGGTCATCCTCACATCCCCCGGGAAGAACTGAGTGCACGACGGGTGCACCGAGAGCGCATGAATGTCACTAACCCGCTTCGCCGAAGCCAGAGCCAGTAACAACACCGCCTTGAGAGACACGTGTTTCAAGTCGGCCCCCTCCAGTGGTTCAAACGGAGGGCCCTTGAGCCCCTCCAAAACCACAGCCAGGTCCCAAGGCGGCACCAGCGGCCTGGACACGGGGAGAAGCCTGCGCGCCCCCTTCATAAAACGGCAAACGAGTGGGTGCTGGCCCACCGTCAGCCTCCCAAACCCCACGTGGCACGCGGCAATAGCCGCCAAGTACACCTTAACCGTGGAGAAAGCCTTCCGATTGTCAATCAGGTCCTGCAAGAATGACAAAATCACCCCCACCGGACACTGAAGAGGAACGTGGCCGTTACTGTGGCACCACTCCTCAAACACCCTCCACTTGCAGTCATACAGAGACCTAGTGGAGGCGGCTCGAGCACTCTGAATAGTGGAAATCACTCGCTGTGAGAGACCCCCAGCTGACAGATTGAGCCACTCAGGGGCCAAGCCCAGAGCGCCAGGCGCTCCGGGTGCGGATGGAAGACCATCCCCCCCCCTTGCGACAGCAGGTCCCTGCGCAGCGGGAGCTGCCAGGGTTGGGTGCACAGCAACCGATATATCTCCGCCAGCCAATGCATCGCAGGCCAATGCGGAGCCACCAGAATCAGCGCGTGGCCGTGCTCCCTCACTCTGGACAGAGTGGGGGGTATCAAGGCCAGGGGAGGGAACGCATAAAGAAGCTCGCGCGGCCAGGCGTGCGCTAACGCGTCTATGCCGAGGGGAGCATCCACGCCGCGCAGAGAGTAAAACAGCGCGCACTGCGCGTTCTCTCGCGACGCGAACAGATCCACCGCGGCCCGACCGTAACGGGACCACAACTGCTCCACAACCTCCGGGTGCAGAGTCCATTCCCCGTACACTGGCGCGCCCCTGGACAACAGGTCCGCGCCCGTGTTCAGGACTCCCGGAACATGCGTCGCTCTCAGAGAGAGGAGACGACCGCAGCTCCACAGGATCAGTCTGCGTGCCAACATGTGCAGCTGACGGGAGCGTAAACCCCCCTGACGGTTGATATACGCCACCGTCGTCGTATTGTCCGTCCTCACCAGGACATGATGACCCATGAGAGACGGAAGAAAATGTTTCAGGGAGAGGAACACCGCTGAAAGCTCCAGAAAATTTATGTGAGACCGCTGGAGGCCCACACTCCAGACGCCCCTCACAGACCGGCCCTCGTGAATCCCGCCCCATCCCGTCAGGCTGGCGTCCGTAGTGACCACCTTCCTGGACAGAACGGAGCCCATGGGTACCCCGCGGGTCAGAAAGGACGGGACTCGCCAGTGGCGCAGCGACCTGGCGCACCCCGGCGTGACCGGCACCATCCGTGCGCCATGACGCACGGGGTCCAGCCCACATGAGGCCACCCACAGCTGGAATTCCCTCATGTGGAGGCGACCGAGACGGACTACGAGAATGGCAGACGCCATCAACCCGAGTAACCGAAGACACAACCTGAATCGAACAGATTTCCTCGGACGAAAAAGCGCGAGACATGTCCTGAAGACCCTCACACGCTCCGCCGAGAGGCGCGCCGTGAAAGACACCGAGTCCAGGGATAATCCCAGAAAGATTATCTCCTGCGCCGGGGACAGCACGCTCTTTTCCGCGTTTATCACGAAACCCAGATCCACCAGGTGTTGCATGAGAATACGCGTGTGCGCTCTGGCCTCCTGCTCCGACTGTGCCAGCAGCAGCCAGTCGTCCAGATATGTGGCCAGGCGAATGCCCTGCCGTCTCAGCGGGGCTATCGCCGCTTCCGTGCACCGCACAAACACCCTCGGGCTTAAAGACAGGCCGAAGGGAAGTACGCGATACTCGTAGCAGATCCCCTGGAAAGCGAACCTCAGATACTTTCTGTGGGGAGGATAGATCGGGATGTGGAAATACGCGTCTTTCAGATCGACAGAAGTGAACCAATCGTTCTGCCGCACAAGGCGCAACAGGGATGCGTGTGTAAGCATCCTGAATTTGTATTTCCTGAGAAATTTGTTCAGAGCACGTAAATCCAGGATAGGGCGAATACCGGTCCCCCCCCGTTTGGGAACCAGAAAATACCTGGAGTAAAAACCGCTCTGACACTGTGCGGGGGGAACGACACAAATTGCTCTTTTGTTTAACAGCGAGAGGATTTCCTCCTGCAAAACACGAGCTGACTCCCCCCGAGCCTGAGAGTGTATTATACCGGCGAAACGCGGAGGAACGGCGGCGAACTGCAGCCTGTAACCCCGCGAAATCGTCCTCAACACCCAAGGCGGAGCCGCGAGTGCGGCCCATCTCTCCCACCTGAGGGAGAGAGTGGTCTCGCACCGCAGCCCCTCCACCACGAGAGGCCCCAGCCGCGGTGCGGTGGCGGCCTCCCGTGGTGGAACAGTGGCACGGCACCCGGACGGCACAGTGGACGGCCGTCCGGGTGGGCAGCGCGGCGGCCCCGCCGCCCCCCGCCTCGGCTTTTACCCGAGGGGGAACAGCGAGCGTTGCCACCGCGCTGCTCATTGTGATTCTTTTGGCTTTTATTAGCTGCGCCCTCGGCACTCGGCCTGGATGCGGCAGCGGGACACATTTTATTTTCTTTGAGAAAATGTGTGTGTGTGTGCGTGCTTGTGGACGTAAGACAGGGGCAACCGCTGAACTCTCCGCCGTCAAACGTCCATCTCTCCCGGCTCGCTCTGGCGCAGGCCGTGGCGGCTGGGAGGCGGGGGCGTGGGGGGCCCCCGGGCACACGCTGAAAAGCCGAACAGGTGGGGCTGGAGAACGGGGAACGTCCAGCTGCATCACCGGTGGAGAGAGGGGCGGTCAGGCCGCTCTCTTCTTTTTCCTGGCCTGGCCGGTAGCTTGCGCGGGCGGGGCCGGCGGAGCCGCGGCCGGGACCGAGGGTTTTCTGGGCCAGCTGGGCCGACCTGGCTGGGAAGGCGGCGCAGGCTGGGGTCTTGGCTGCTTAGGCACTTTAAACCGTGAAACCTGGGAAGCAGCCTGTGTGAAGGTTTTACGCTGCGCAGGTGGAGAGGGCGCAGGGGGCTTACGGGGGAGGCAGAGCTGGAGAGCCTCATCCTCCTTCTTTTTGGCTTCACACCGCCGTTGCATTGAAGCCAACGCGGAGCCAAAAATCCCCTCCGGGACAATGGGCATGTCCAGGACGTCGTCCTTCTCCCTGTCCGACAGGTTGGCGAGGTTGAGCCACCGCGCCCGTTCCTGCAGGACCATGGTCCCCATCGCTTTCCCCGTGGCCTGGACCGCGCAGCGTTGGACACGGAGACACAGGTCGGTAATGACCGGGATCTCCTCCCACGCAGCCGGGTCCTGAGTTTGCACAAAATCCTCACACAACTCAGCCTGGTAGGCCGTGAGCAGGGAGAGGACATTGAGCGCTCTGGCCGAAAGCGCAGCTGCCTTGTAGGCCTTTTCAGTCAGGGCTGACTGAAAACGGTCCGACTTAGACGGCAGGCTGGGGCTCCGGGAGGACACCGCTGACAGCCGCGGGTGGAGGTGCGCCGCGACGAGTGGCTCCATCGGAGGCATACGGAGCAGGCCCAGGCTCTCCATCGCTTCACAGTCGAGGGACGAGGCACCGGGGACCGGGCTCCTGCTGCTGTAGGGGCGGTCTTTCCACGAGCGCGCCACCTCATCCAGCAGTTCTGGGAAGACGGGGAGAAGTTGCCTTGTCGCGCTCCTGGCCAGGGGCAATTTCTTCCCCTCGTAGCGGGACCTGGTGGTCTCAGCTACGACAGCAGGCCAGGGGATAGCCAGTCGGGCTGCAGCGCGTTTGCACACGTCGAGCATGTCCGAGCTGGGGAGGGGAGAGGCTGGTAAGCTACTCTCATCTCCATCCCGAAAGGCAACGGAGACCGCGGGCTTTGCAGCCCCGGCCGGAGTGATGAAGACGTCGTCCTCTTCTTCATCCTCTGATATGAGGAGTTCAGAGGCGCAGTCATCATCGTCCCCATAGTCCAATTCCAGGACGTCTTCCTCCTGCGTGGAGACCGTGGCGAGGTCAGCCTGGGAGCCCCAGCTGGCACAAGCCTCCGGTACCGCCACCGCAGCGACCCCCGTCTCCTCTCCGTCTCCGGCGGCGCCGTCGGATGGGAGATAGGGGTCGAAGCCAGACAAGCTAGCCTGGCGGGCTAGCCGTCGGCGGAGACTCTTGACCGTGAACACCGCGCAGTGTTGACACGAGCCGGGGACGTCGATAGCTAGCCGGGCGTGTTCCAGCCCTAGGCAGCCCGAGCAGACCTGGTGTGGATCCCTGCTCGCAATCTTGTTCCCACAGCGGCACGAGCGGGCCGCTGAGTCTCCGTGCCCTCTGGTGTGAGGGGTATTCACCTCCATTCCGTGCGAGCTGGTGTGCAGGCAGGGAATCGAGGACGGTTAGCTGGTGTGCTAACGCTAATTGCACCGAGGGACCGGCTGGTGTGCCGACACTCGGTACTCGAGCTGCCTGGTGTGGCGCCGAGGACAGTGCTGACCAACCGTGGTGGGGCTAGAAAGCACTGAAATCGATCTGGTATGATCGACGAAGCAATAAAATGTCCAAAAAACTAGCTAGCGCCCGGCGACAGAAGCTAAATAAGATCCGTCTACAGACAGTTAAGCTAGCCAGCCTTGGACGCAAGATATGCTCCGGGTGAGAAGAGGTGTTTGAATGACGTGTTCCCGTCCGCAGGCGGTACTTATAGGAGGTGGGACTACCGCGGGCGGACGGACGGACACGTTTACCAGCCAATCAGGATTGGCGTATTGAGATTAATGCTTCTGAGGTCTGCAGCGGGGGCGTGCATCCCATAGTGAGACATCGAACGAAATATTATGAAAGAGAACTATATGTTAACTATGCTTTTTGCAACTACCGGATCTAAAGCGAGAACAATGCCTTATTACTTGTTAATTAATGGTTATTAAGGACCTTATTATAAAGCGTTACCCATTGTTATTCTATAATTGAGCATCATCAGCTCTACTGAACAACAACAACAACTTTAAAAAAAATGGCCAATTTAATTGATCTGAAATAGTTCACACTAAAACACAAACCTAATTGGAAACCTGCAAATACAAAGAAAGAAAACCCTAAAAGCCTTGAAGGAGACAGACTGAGTGATGTATCTGTTATAATGTGATCTAGAGGGTTTTTTTTTATCTAGGATGGCCTACTTTATGAATTGATATAAGATTTAATGATAGGACAGCCATCATTTATCGTAAAACAACATCATCGCTGCAGATGGCCCGATAAAGAAGAAACACTGGTGTGCTGCCATTACAGACCAGGACTAGAAAGCTAGTTTTAGTCATGTTTGTTTGTTCAGATGGGTTTTTGATGCTTAGCTACACAGTGACTCGTTTAGGATGCCAAGACACTTCACTCTGCGATTTATCTCACGGCTGGGAAACGATTGAGATATTTCATATTCGTGCCTGTATTACTGGTCGTGCATAACTTGTTGTCAGCTTTTTATTCATCAATTGATTGATTGTGCTCTCATTTGGAATCATAATTATCCACTACCGTATCAATTACCACTTTTATGCCGATACACATCTCTGTCTTGCCAGTTAACCCCAAATGCACTTCTTGCTCTCATTGCCTGTCTCACTAACATTAATGTATGGATGTGTACAAACATTTCAAAGCTAAATGAGGAAAAAGACTGACTGTTCTTTTAATGGGACCCAGAACAGAAAGAGGAAAAACTGCACTAAATGCTCTGTGGCCTTATCAAACAATAAACAGATTAAAACTAAGATCACAAACTTGGGAGTTATTTTTAGCCCAATTTAAACATTTCTCATTTTGACAAAGTAATTTAAAAAATGTTTTTTCCATCTGAAATACCACTAAAGTCAGACCGTTTTTAACTAAAAAAGATGCCAAAAATTCACTCAGTTAAATTACTGCCCATTTGGACTATTATAGTTCCCTTTTATCTGGATTGGCCAAAAGTCTATAAGAAAACACAGCTAGTTCAGAATGCTGTGGCCAGAAATTAAAACAAGGACGATGGGTCTTATTGCCCCACTGCTTAAGACAATGCACTGGCAACCTGTATCTTTTAGAACTACTTTTAAAGTTATTTTACTTGTTCATAAAGCATGACCTTGCTCCTGCCTCTAATAATTCGTTTTCCCATAAAAGTACCTGTGAGAGAGCCCTCCTATTAGTGACATTGCTAAGCTGTTTTGTTAAATATCATACTGTCCACTGCTTCTGATAAACTAATTATGTTTCGGTACGGTTGTAATTATACTAACGACTATTCCAAAGCCTCTTGAGATTGCTCTGACAACATCAGTTCCCCCAAAACCCTCCCTGACAACTCCAAGGAGACACAGAAAATGTTCCACAACACTGTGCCTTATCTGCAAAGTCTGGACGCTTCAATATGAACAACTATAAGGTTTGCAAAATGCAGAATCGAAACGCATCTACCAGGATGTAGTTTTCACGACAAACGCTTAAACAACTAGTATCTCGCCTGATAAAAGCCTAAAGTGAGTTCACCAGGAATTTCACCAGTTAGGTTAAAAATGTGCATCATTTTCCTGTAGTCACTGCTCATTGTGTACAGCACAATCACAGCATGATTGGGCCCAACCCTATTTGTACTCTGTGGGAGTAGAAAAGACAAGAAAACAATGCAAAACAATGGATGCTGGTAGATTAGCTTAGTCTGTTCTATTTTAATTCAGTATCTCCAACATCCTGTTCTGTGTCTTGTGCTCCATTTGCATCCCTGTGCTTATTTGTTGCATATGTATTGTTTCACTACTTCCTGTGATAACTGCAATAAGGCATATTTGAAACTTTCTTGTAAAAGGCTAGGTCAATGAATAAAATCAAACGTACTATGGAGTGAAATAAGAGTTAGTCTGAGAAAGGAGAACAGTCACTATGAATGACAACAGACTCAATGCTCCACTGGATATTTGATGACACACACGGTGACTGAAATGAGGATAGACAGAGGGGGATGCTGGGAGATGTAGTTGACTGGCTTGGAGAAGCATGCAGCTCACTCGATAAAAGGGCAGAACCCACCTTCTCCGCTCCCCGGGCCGGCCTCTGTAATTATCTCCATTAGAGAATTTAGCCCAAATACTGCACAACAAAACCCAGAATTAGTGCCGCGAAAAAGGTGGACAGAGAGAGGGACACCGGCCCAGACACAACCAGTCTGAACATCAACCCATAACACGATAAACATGCACACTCAACATGGCGCCAAAACAAAGGAAATAAAAAAAGTAAAAGAGAAAAGGGCAGACAGAAAAGAGAGAAAGACAATATGTACTGATGATGGTGTCAACCCTGAAAGTGATCAATAAGATGACTAATGCCACGTGTCTGACAGCACATTCAACATTTACAGTACCAAGTAGGAGCTGTGTGTAGCTCAGACTTTGTTGTTTAGACATCTTTGGCCTGATATAATGCTGAACAGTGCAGTTCAATAATGAAAATGTAAATCTAGAGCAATGGATGGAGGTGTTTCTTTAGAATGTGTGCATGGTGTAAGACAGGATTCTTGTTTTAAGCATAAAAACACAAAAGATAATCATGACACAGTAAAATACTTCATTAGAAAACCTCAGAGTGTCAAAGTTTCATCACAGTTTTTGTTAAAATTAGGGTTGGGTACCGAGAACAGGTTCCAAGTTAGAATCGGTTCCAAAAATCAGATTCCACAGAAATCATTAAGAAATATTATAATCTCGGTTCTGCTCATCGGTTCCAAACTGAAAACCAATACATTTGTGCTCTATCTGGACCGGACGTCAATGCACAAAGAGAAACATTTTGTTTTGTTAAAGCAATAAGTGAAGATCAGTTAGAGATGGGAGCACACGAGTCGGCCGTGCACCGTGGACCGCAGGTTCTCTTCTCTGCTCCGACTGCTGACACAGCTGTTTGCCGTCAGTGCCACCATCTGTCTCGTGCTCAATCACATACTTGCTAATGTTACACATGCACTATGCACTCCGCCATATCACCAGCCTGTCATTATTCTCAACCTAGCTGTATGTTTTTCTTCAAGACACAATGAATGTTATCTGCCATTTCTATGTCCATGTTCCTTGAATTTCATCTATGAAGTAAATAAACATGCCTCATTGCACAGCACTCTCTCCTCACATCCAAGACTGGCACAGCCGGTCATTAAAGCAAATTTTAAAGTGAAATTTTGAAATGTTGCATTCGCAGAAAATGCGAATTAGGGACGCTTCCATCAACTGGTTTAGATCGAATTAACAAAGCTGCCTAAACATACTTTGTTCAGGAGATGGCGGTGTAATGTATTGCTGTAGGCTAATCCATCAGTAAACAGCAGTAGAGATTGTGCAAGGGAGAAAAATGAACAACAAAAATAGAGGTTGCTTATCAGACAAATTTAATTAATTGGAAAATGAATTTATGAATTAGGTAAAATATTTAATAAACAAGTTTTTCCTGTGAAATATGATTGTGAAGTCTTTTGACCTCGCTCTTCAAATAATCTAAATCCAGAATTTTAAGAACAGAAACCGATAAGCAGAATCGGAAACATTAAAATCCAAACGTTACCCAATCCTAGTTAAAATAGTGAGTGACCTCTAAAAGGAGAAGGAAACACTCAACAATAGAAGCCACCACACAAGCAAGCAAGGCAAAACACATGAGAGTTGGACAGCAGGTGGGAAATAAATGTCATTCAATGAGGACAGATCTTTCTGTGATCGTCATAAACGTACCTACATGAAAACATTAATTAGGTAAATGCAGTTTAAAAAGGACTGAGCATCCTTCTTATAACAACAAGGATGTGCAGATGCCACACCTCTAACAGTCTGCAGTCAAAAAGACTCCCACCAGTCACACAGAGCGGGATGGTGAGGGAACAGAGGGGGGAGACACAGATGACACTAAAGGAGTATCTTCTATCTTAGTCCTATGCTGAGAAACAGGGTGTAAGATAGGTATAGGGCACTTCAAGGATAAAGAAATGCCTAGTCAGGGGGCTAGAACAGACTATCACAGCAGACATTAACATACCCGGGCTGTCAGGGTCATCTGAACGACAAAGACAAAACACATCATCATCAAAGGAACAGAACGTTTTCTATGGCAGCTATTCCACGTGGAGTGGAGCTATTGAGTTAGATTACCATGCTTCACCTGTTTTGTCTCTCAGTTAAAGTGAAAATCCAGCCTAATCAGAATCCATATTGCCTCTTAAACCCTCATTTAAATCATCAATATTGGCCAGTTTAATAACTGTCCCCAAGTGCAGTTTTTGTACCTATAACTTAAGCAAAGCTGTAATGAAACAGCTGCATCTGAGCATCAGATTTGACTGCAGCTGATTCACTTTGTTGTGTTAAGTTTAACATCCATGTGTAACTATTTATCTGGTATCAACAGCTGAGTCCTTACAAAATCCATATGCACTGAAATTGGTTGGGATTATTACCGATTATTTGCCTGTTTACCTGCTTCCAAACAATACCTGAGCACACATTTCTACCAATGTTTGAATAACTTACTCCAGATATGTTTAATCTGAACACATTCTACACTTTCAAATTACACTATACTAGAAAATGTTTTTTTAAAAGAAATGCAAATAATGAGAAAAAAATGCAAGATATATAGTTGCTCATCCATGCAAGTAAAGAACAACTGTAGACAAGAGAAAATATATTTGTTTTTGAGTGGATTTTCCTGTTAATCTTGAGAGAAAAACTTCAAAATATCCTCAATATTCTCCTATAAAATAGTGCCATAACCGTTTGGCAATCCAGTGGGAAGAAAGTCGGGCTATAAAAACAGCTCTACAAACCTGCTTGCTCCATTTCCTCCTCAATATCAAAATTGAAATATTCTTTACCCCAACAAAGTAATTTAAAAAAAGGAAATTAAAAACAAAAAAGACAGAAAGGGACAGACAAAAAATAATTAAATAAGGATACTATAGTTACAAAAAAAAAAATGGAATTAAAAAATGATACTTTTCTGTTTGGATCTGTGTACATTAGTTTTTGTTTACTGTTTTTTGTGGATAAGCAATGCCTATAAATGTATCTATGACCAGCTATGACTTATCAATTTATGTATTATTATCATTATTATTATTATTATTATTATTATTATTATTATTATTATTATTATTATGTCGTATAGTATGTTTATAAGAGGATTCAAATCATTATATCTGAATGTAATCTAAATTAATATGACAAAAATAGCATTAAAAAGAACGTATATGACATGAGAAATTATTTGAGTGGGTGAGGAAAAACAAAAATGTTGACGATAATATTTACACTAAAATCTTCTTTTAACTTTAACTAAACAAATTATGTTATTATAATGTTTCATATTACCTTTAAAACCACACTGAACAACTAGGACAGACAGTAAGATGACAAAAATACCAATTTCATGAGGAAATGGATAAAAAAAGTGGTTGGGTTATTTGTGTTCTCCTACCTTTCAGACTGGGGAAAGGTGTTTTCTCCCTCGCTGCCTTGTTGGGAAGAGCAAGATTGGACAGACTGAAACTGGTGCCATGGTTCTTGTAAAGATTACCTGTAGCGAGAATGAAAATAAGAATATCAGAAAACAGGAATAAAATTAAAAATGATCATGCCCAAACCAAAGGTAGTATGATTAACATTTTCACCCATCACATAAATATTGGAGAAGCAGCTGTTTACTCTCATTAAAACACTGATTAAGCAGCCTTTGTTGACCCAGCTGCAGAAAAACAAATAAACCACGAGTAAATATGTAAATAGCCATATCTACAATAGAAACAGACCCAAACTCAGGCGTCATAATAGAGGTTGTAAAAGAGTAAAATCCCACTACATTTAGCCATGTTTTGGATCTCTAACAACTCCTGAGGGAAATATTTGGCTCTTAAGTTGATAAACGCCCCACAATGTTCTCCAGCTAGATGCTAAATTTGTACAGTGGCTTATGAACACTATGAGAGGGGTGAGCGTGAACTAAAACAGTAAAGTGTCAGGCCAGAACACTAAGTGTTACAAGACACTAAAACCTTCCACAGAGCTGAGGGAAGAAGCAGATGTTGTCATCATTTGTTTGGATGGTGGGGTATTTTTATTTTATGCAAAGTAGAAAAAGATTGGTGAACGACTGGATCTGCAACCTGCAAAATCGGCTGTTAATTCTCGGTGGGTTCTCGACTTTGTGTGACATTTAGATGTAGTAATTTCTATTGTTTGTTTTTTTTTTGTTACTTTATAATTCCTTTTCTTGAGTCTAGTTCCAGCGTATGGTGTTCACTGCAATGACTGCTCTTTACCTCAAAGAGTCATCCAGACAAAAGATAAAAACCAGAGAAAATTCTGTTCTCTCATGTAGGCTGCTACACCACTGCACACTCTGGATCTGAATGCATTTTTGAATTTGTGAGGGGGGCTGTTAGAGCTAAAGCTGTGTGTTAAATCTTAAAGAATGGATGTAAACAACTGGGTCTGAAAAGCTATAGGTTTTGCTGCTCCAATTCACCATCAACCCACAAAAATCAACCCACCGGTCATGTTTTACAAGCTGGACTTGAAACCGAATAAATGTAAATATTCTTACTGGCAAAGGACATGAGTCCTCCAAATCCGTCATTGCTGCTGTTGGAAATGGTGGAGTTTGGCGAGCTGTTGCGGGAGTCTCCCTCCCCGTCAGACTCTCCTGGGAGCCTCAGGCTAGAAGGACGTAAAGGACGCTGCACCCTGAAGAAATCATCAGAAGACATTACCATGTGTTGCAGACATTTGAAATATGACAACTAGGGATGGGCATTTGGAAGTAACCTGCCAACTCGATTATCTATATCTATTAACGATCAATTAATTGATAATTAATTAATTAATTGATAATTATACATGCATCAGTATGTATAAAAACATGTATACATAGGCTTTTATTTTGAAAGGACGAAATGAGACTTGATCCTGTCAATAATAAAACTAACTCAACTGGGATAACAAGAAGTTCAATGTTTTATGTTTTAGCCCCCGAAGAGGCATGATGTTAGTTTTCACAGTAATCATGCATATTTAAGTGTGTTTTGTGTTACAATTAGTTTTGGAAGAAAAATTTAACCTAGTAATTCATGCTAGCAAGGATTGATAAAGTAAGCTAGTTTTGCTCAAACTAATACTCTTGTATTTCTCTGTGTGTTTTATAATTGGAAAGTTATTGCAACTTTCCGTTTGCAAACTGTAGCTTTATCCAACTTAATTCTCAGCTCATTGGCTTATTGACATACGGCCGCAGAACTGAAAGCTCGGCCGTGTTTCAGTTCAGCGAGTACTGATATGCAGGCATAGATAAAATTAAAAAATACACAGATCGATTAAAAATTCCATGTGATCGACCAAATTCTTAACAGCCATTTATCGATCATCGATTAATTGCTCCCATCCCTAATGACAACATACAAACATGGGGAACTCAATCATCCACACATCAGAACATCACACCACCACAGATTCAAGACCACCATGAATGGAGAGAGTAATTTGACATGCCGGGTTTTGACAGAGAACATTGCATGGTTGGTCAGAGAGCCCATTTGAATGATGATAATGCATTCATTCAAGTGATGAACAAGTTTAACACACTTGTTGCCATTGAGGTTCTGGTTGAATCGGGGGGTGTATGACTCCACTTGCTCTTCTGCATCAGGGTCATCCTCTGAGGGGAAGCCATACTGAGGCTCAAAGTACGGGTTGTCATACTCTTGCTTTTTGCTGGCAGGGTCCGCCAGGCCGGCATCGGCCGGAGGTCTGAGGAACGGCTGACCAGCCAAACCGGAGACAGGGTTCTGCAAAACTGCACCTGCTGACGCTTCAATTTCAGGTGCTTCCCCCTGCTCCTGGAAAAATAAACACACAACAGTTGTTGACAATTAAATACTGTTCTCCTATCCTTCATTTTAATACAGATAAGATTCTGCATTCCCCTAGTTTGGTTATGAAAAGTTAATTTGCAATAACAGATCTCAGTTTTGATTTCCTGAACCGTGTTTTGTTAGGTGATTGTGACTATTTTGACAACACATTTCCAAAGAACATTTTTTAAAGAAACTTTTATTGTGCAATCAAGGAAAAAACAATCAATAATGAGTTGGTTTATTCATTTTTAACATGACTTTTATCTGTTTTGGCAAGTTAACTCTTTAATTTATTCTTGGGAAAATGACAGCTCCTGTTAAAAGCTGTATCTGGAAACATATATAAATTAATAGCATCTAGTTTAGTTTCTACAAATGTAAAGAAGGAAAAAAAAACGGATTCCAAAAGTTTTACACCATAGACTGTATAACAGAAGTGGATGTAGGCAACATTACTTTGTGGACTAGCAAAATAAAAAAAAACAATTCTAAGGCTATTTAAATGTACACTGTGCCAGTATGCATTGCTGTGCACCTATCCTGAAAGAAAGGTTAACTCTGTAGCAATTTCTATTACAAGGTAGTGACGCCTTAAAGTACCCTGCTTTATCGCCTATTATACTTTAAATGTAAAACATCATGCTGTACTACCGAAGACTTCAAACTAACATAAACTCATTAGAAAAAAGTCATTTTCTCATTTTCATACAATCACTTATTTTTGCAACCAATAGCCATTGAAAAGAATGCAGGTTTCAGGCACTTCTGCATTGGCTTCATTTTTCACACCCAGATGCTACATCCACTTCTTTTAAACAGTCTAAACTTCACACTAATTGGACAAATCACACACTTGGTTGACTCCCTGGATGACCGTGCTGGGACTGGAGCTTGCAGTTGTGCTGGAGCTCGAGCGAAGAGGTTGTCCATCAGAGGGTTCGGCAGGTCCGTCCGCGCTCGATGGGCCGTCCGAGCCCTGACCTTCCCTGAAGTCATGGAAGTCTTGAAACTCAACCTCACTAGCGTCTCCCAGCGCAGCATGGGTGGGCGGGTCCAAGCCTAAGACATCAAAGTCAAACATTAAAATAGAAGGAAAATGATGTGAAAATGCTGATTTTAAAACCTGTAATGAAACTTACTTGGTGTGTCTCCCTGGATGTCACCTTGGATCATCTCACTCACAAGGTCTCCAAGTGAGGAATAAGACGAGCTGGAGTCATCGTACGCTTCACTGTCACTGCCACTGCAGCAAATAAAATGTATCACCAAGAGTTAACCTAACTGAACCTACCTACAATACAATACAATACAAATTTATTTATAAAGAGCATTTAGAAACAACAGCGTTGACCAAAGCGCTGCACAACAATAAGCACTGAATTACAAAATACAGAATACAGAAAGTAAACACAGATTAAATACACAAGAGTTTGGACCACAAAAACATCCCTCTAACAGACAGAGACTTCGAAGTCCAGGGAGAACAGATGGGTTTTTAAAAGAGATTTTAAAAACAGGCAGCGTAGGGGCCAGTCTGATCTGTAGGGGGAGCTCATTCCAGAGTTTGGGGGCCACAACAGCAAAGGCTCTGTCACCTCTCTGCTTTAGTCTCATTTTCAAGACAGTCAGGAGCGTTATGTCCGCAGAACTCAATGAACAAGAGTCTTAAAATGAATCCTAAATGATACAGGGAGCTAGTGTAGGGACTTTAAAAGGTTGCTGTGTAGGGACCTACAGCAAATAATACAAATAAACTCAACAGAGGGCCTATGCTGAATAGGATCTTGCTTTTTCTTACCTGTCTGTGGGGTCAGATTCGTTGCCCTCATCCTCCAGTGGACCGGCCATAGCTTCAACCAGCTGGGAGCTTCCATCGTACACTCGATAGACCACCGGCTGCAGCTGGTGAGCATACCACTTAGGCTTGTCTCCGATTAAGGAGGGGTCAAACACATCTGCAACAGAAAGTGCACCACATAGTTATAAAAATGCAGTAGTAAACGTAGTATCAGTCAACATTTTTTTTTTTTTCATTATGCAGTTTGAGAAAAAAGTTGAAATGACCAGAAAAAAGTAAAAATGTCGAGAATAATGTGGAAATATGATTTTGATTTAAAAAAAGTTGAAATGTTGGGAATACAGTGAACTTTTTGTGTGTCTGTAAAGTTGGAAAAATATTAACAGATTTGTTGTTCTTGTGTCAATAAGTCATCAGAGGAACATTGTTTTGTATCCAAACAGTCAAGTAGACTGCAAGCTACAACCTGATTTTCATAAATGTCACAAAATGAGCAATAACCACAACATTTAAGGGTGTAGAAGTACTAATATACCCCGACACATAAATGAGCTATTATTGGTAGTAGGTTACTACAACTATTATTTTGGGAAAATATGCTTTTATTTAATTTATATGAATTTTTTAGAAATACATTAGACGTATTGAGGAAAATCAGATTGTAGCTTGCAGTCTACTTTACCAAACTCAAAAAGTTGACTTTATTCTCATCATTTCGACTTTTTTCTCAAAGTGCATAATGCACATTTCTTTTCCTCCTCTCATTACTTTTTTCCTCCTACCTGGCCTTTAGTACCACAACAGTAATAATGGAAGGCAACCGTACCTCCCCACCCCTTGATGTTCTACAACAGATATAAGCCACATAGTCTTGGGCTAAAAAAGGATAAAAAACTGAGCCCAAGGATGTAGCTATTTCTATTAGGTTAGGTGTTTTTTTCCGTGTCAAGGTTGATCAGAATGCACTTCATGCTCTGTTGTTTGGGTGTTATGGAAATACACAGAACAAGAAACAGACTGCAGTGATTAAAATGAGTCTTACTGTTATGTATCCTCTGAAAGGCGAGGTTGGTGGGATTGAGAGCCCACTCTCCATAGAACTCCACTGCCTGCGTGTGAGAGAGTTTATCCGCAAAGCAGGAGCGCCGTGGCCGAGATGCCAGAAAAGACGTGGACTGAAAAGCCACCACAGGCCGGGGGAAGAGGCGCAAGGTGCGGGTGTGCATCTGGAACCCCTGGAGAACATTTGGGGAGTTGAAGAACCGAACCATAGCAACCCTGTAAAGGAAAACCGTTCGTTTAGCGTAATATTTCAACTGATCAACAAAATAACGATGCACAGTCTAATTAGGTGGAATTATATACTGGTGGCTGGTATATATTTACAGGTATAAAATCATATTATGATATTGTTCTCATTCAGAGCAGGCCCGATTTGCGCCTTTGAGTAGAAGACGACAATATCAATTGTCTATCCATAAATCCATAAATACAAAAATATTCGCCTAGAGAAAAATAGTTCAAGCAATTTAAAGAACACCTGGTAAATAAGCTGAATATACACTTGCAGAAATGCTGCTATACAAATTCACTCACTCACACTTTATGCTCTGTATATCTGGAACAAACTCCCAGAAAAATACTGCAGGTCGGCTGAAAAACTTTTAAATCTAGGTTCTCATCTGACTCATCTGTTTACAGTTTTCCCTGACCATTTGTCCATGCTGCTTCTAAAGGAATATAATCATTGGTAGAGGTGGAGGAAAAAAATAGATCCAGCATAGTATCGCAATATTTTGTGTGGTAATATTGTATCCATTCATGGCCGCCAAGTATCGTTATTTAGTGGTCTGATGGTCGGTAGGCCGGCACTATTTTTGCCATTTTCGAAGGCCGTAGCAGGCTCACTTTTAGGAATATCCTGGTATCATATTAAAGAGCTAAGAAATTCGTCTCAGGAAGTTGTTGAAATAACGCTGCAAAGTTAGGCTTGTTTTATGTTTCATTTAAAAATTCAGAACAGTGAAGCTTAAAGTTGAGGAACGTTTGAGAAAATGCTGCAGTTGTTGTCGTCCATACATGTTTGATATCAGTTCAGTTCAGTTTGACTGAATACTTTGTTGGTCAGTCTGTGGGTTTGACTCTCATTGTGGAGAAATAAAAAGACTGAAGTGAGATGAAGTGACTGAGAATTTTCTCTTATTTGACAAAACAATTCTTGATTGAATTTAATTTTGTGGACACAAAATGCAGTTAAAGAGTTAAATCGTAATATATTGTATCGCAATACTCACCATTTCACAAAATGCTTAAAATCGTATCGTGGAACCTCTATTGATTCCCACCTCTAATCATTGGTTATAGTTAGTTATTTATTATCTCTTCCATGCACGGTTAACCGCCAGAGGGGACAAAAATGACAGATGGAAAGAGAGAGAGAGACATTCATGGATTACCTGGTGGCTACATCAACCGAATCAACGTCATTGCCGTAAATTAGAGGGTTGAACTCTGTGGAGGACGGCGAGGCTTTATCTCGTCCGGGCGGGAGCAGGGGCATCTCCTGACCTTCCTGGAACTTCTCCAGGTTCAGGATGGGTTGGGTGTTCAAACTCATACTGGCCAAGGCCTGGAACAAGTGACGGTCGCACAAATTATCAACATGGCATTGGATCTGAAGACAAAAACAGTTCTGTGATAGACCACTCCCACAATTGGCATCAACACTTAGTTTCTACAATTAATGGGACGTTTTTATAAATGTTTGCCCTCTCTATTGAGGGAAAACATTAGGGACAAAGTGACTGCTAGAATGGGGCTTAAAATGGGGAAATCTGGTTTATGGGATGATCCAATAATAGTAATCCCTCTATGTGAAGCATCTCTGCTGCCCAGTAGAGTGCTAAAGTGAAGTAAGGGATGATAAACAACACAAGTTTCCCCCATTTTTTACTGTTTTCACATTCTGGCTTTACTCTGATAATATACAGAAGTTCAGGGATCAATTTCGTGCATGTTGATGCCTGTGGTGGGTGTGTCACTTTGGAGAGGAGGAGCACAAGGGAAGTAAGTTACTATGCATGGTTTGCTTGGAGGGAACTGCTGCAGACTCAAGTGTCAATGTTTAGCTTAGCATAATGGAACATTTAGTTGCTGGGTCTCAATGAATGTTAACTTTGTCAAAGTGATTAGCTTCATCATATCTTGTTTTGGTTACGAGAACACTCACTGATGCCAAGATAGATGCACGCACATTCAGTCATGCTCAAGCCAGAGCTAAGCAGTGTATCGAAAAACTGGTCCGCAAAAACATTCTGTGACACTGTTATGCATTTTATTTTAAGTCTTGGAAGAGTAGGAGACAAGTAGTAGTGACAAGCAAAATAATGTGAGAGAGAAGATATCCGTGCAGGGGCATTACACATTCCACAGGAGGAGAAATGAGTAACCTTATTTTCAGAGGAGAAGATCTGCTTTTGGGTGATCACGGTCAACCTAACCAGACACTAGGAAGGGGATAAGAGAGATGCGAGGAGAATCACATGAAGGCCTGGGATGATAACTTTGTGACTGACACTGGAACAGCACATGACGGAAGGGTCACAACCATGGCCCTTTCCCTTTCTTTTCTTTGTCTCCTTTCAACAGCACTTCCCTATTTGTTTTATTTCTTTTTGCTGACAGCAAATAAGTGTATTTTGGTGCCAAATGTGCGTCAAATAGATCTGATTTGATTAAAAGAAATGATGATTTGTTTGTGCAATGAAAGAAGCATTGTGCTTTTTCATCATTTCCATTTTCTATTTGCTGAAGAAAGGAGATAAGAAAAGATAAATTGTGTTTGTTTTAAGAGTGATGGACGGCCAGTAGAGCAACAGAGTGAGTCAGAGTGAGACATTTTGAGAAAGAGGAATATGAAAGAAGAGATGATTTTTATGCTCAACATGAAAGACAGTGAGAAACACAGACAAGCACAAATACGACCAGACAAACCAGACTTCACCTACAGAATCCAGCCACTAAACGACACATGGAGGCCATCCATGGTGACCAACTGGGACAAGCCAGTGGTAACAATGGAGTGGTGATGACAGATACAAAAACAGCAGATCTTTTCAGAAACATAGATAAAATACTTGCACAGTAAAGCACCTGCAGCAAAAATAAAAGTCTTAACAGTAACATCTAAAAAAAAAGTGTCAGGTGAGCTGAAATAATGAAAAAACCCACCATATTTATAAATGTAAATAAATCAGTCGCTTGTCAGGACCGATTTATTTTTGGGATCCAGTGTTAAGTGCAAGTATTTTCTGTGACTCTCACATCAGCAGCATTCTGCTTTGGCATCACAGTCTTCAGATAATCAGTTAAACCGTCTTCTGCGTTATTTTTGTCCATTCACAGATATCAATATTGTGTGCTGGTTTCCAAATATACAACTGCTAAACTGAGGCTTTGCACACTCCTACACACCAGCCTCTCAGTCACACATCCGCACACACGAGAGAGAGCTGCTAATCACACACACACACACACACACGCACACACGCACACACACGCACACACACGCACACACAAACTCCTAATGAACCGGCTCTGATTCAAGGCGTATAAATCTAAATATGTGTATGCAACCAAAACAGTTTGAACAGAATATATGAGGAAATTTTGTTTGTATTCACCGAAATTTTAAAACAAAAATTTGTAAACATATAAAACAGCTTTAGATTAATTATTGACTCACATCTTTGCTGCCTTAAATAACAATCCAACTAAATTATTATTGTTAGGAGTGATAGAGGTGGTTGTGTTGCTGTGTCATTTAAAAATGTAGGACTAAAACGTTAATGTTGGGTTATTTTAGTATGTTGGCCTTTTATTTTTTTTAAATCATGACAAAGATTTTATTCATTACTGCCTTTTGTGAGCCTCACTATGGATAAGAAACCGAGTTTAAAGAGTTTAAATTAAATGGTAAACTACATATTTTATTAGATTTTTTGAGGTTGGGATATATGAGGTACATAGTCAGTGTGTTACCATTGACTGTAGAATAACAGTGGACAAAGTCACAGTGATGTCACCCATTAGTTTGTGGACTGCTGCTTTTAAGCCTCTAATTTACATCTTGGTTTATAGCTGCTGCTAGATAGTTTTTTTGCATCCAGTACATGCATAGAACGGGTCTGGAATCGGAAAAATGCTATGTAATCAGCTAAAGATAGCACTTGCTATCTAGCTTGATTGGCATGGGACAATCATTGTTCTAAATGAACAGTCAACAACTTAAAAGTGTCTTCTTCATCCAACTGAACAAGACATTTTTAAGCAACCTAAAGGTGACTTAACTTTCGCACTTCAAAAAAACCCACTTAACCTACAGTAGATGGTGGTCGAAAACCGCTCAGTTTGGAGAAGCTGGAAAGAATAAAGGCAAGCAAGCAATGTCCTGCTGCGGACGGGGGCAGCAGCGCAACTTATTGTATTGGGGGTGTTCCGACCGCCATTTACTGTATGAAATACACTGAATATGGACCTCAAACAAACCCACATCAAAATAAATTAAAATACATTTCCTTCATTCCTATTTTGGTGCCAATAACAGCTTCAATCTCACCCACTGCTTACCTTCCTTGAGCAATAAGCTCATTGAGTGATAATGTCAGTAATTTCCATATTTGCTGAGACAGGAATTTGTGTGATATGTCACTGGTGTTCCTCGCAGTGTGCAAGTTCAAGTAAGTGAGGTATTCCCATGAATCAGAACCAGGTTCTGACATTATGTTAGATAATCGGGTTAGAGGGGCAAGTTAGTTACTACCAGCAATACTAAAGGTTTTGCTCGGGTAGCAGGGTCCTAGGGTTTGATTTTTACCTCCAAGAGCTAGAGCATGCAAAGAAAACAGGACAAAAAAAGAAAAAAAACATTGGTTTATGTTAGTGCACTACAAAACCCATTTCAAATGCTCTCACACTCATCTACAATACATACAACTGTGATGAAGGAGGAAGCCCCTACTCTTCACACTGCTGAAAGAGAAGTTTTACATTCATATAAATGTGCAATCGGCTGACAGTCATCAAAGTCGGCTCCAGAGCAACACCTGGGTTCATATGGTTCCATATTTGCCGGCAGACGCACCGATCATGTGCCGGGCTCTGGCTGCCACAGAGCGGCAGAATCAGAAAATATTACACTGATAAAAATGGAAGAGGAATCACACAAATCACATGCAGTACCTGTTTCAGATGTTTCTTAAGCTCGTTTGCCTCAGGCTCTGGAAGAGGTGGCAGAATCTCCGCGTTGGTGGGTGCTATAACCTGAAAAAAACCCCACAGAAAATAACTATTGAAACTTGGATAATAGACAATTCAATGGCCATCCTACTCCATTAACAGGTTCAACTAGATATAAAAGGTGTAAAGAGGCTGTGACATATTGTTTACTTATTGGAAGAGTGTATTCTTCTCAAAATCCTTTGAGAAGGACTGGGAACCAAATTATTAATGAATGTAATTAATCAGTAATTAATTTATATTTTGACATGACAGATAAAAGATAAATATTATATTAATTCAAATGTAGGATAAGAAATGAGTGTATATATTCACATAAATAAGGAAGCTGGTTAAAAATCAAGTAGTAACTTATGTAGAAGTGGTGAGAATGAATAATCTTTTAATTCCTTTTCAAACGTGTAAACCAAGGTTGACAATTTCTTTTGCTTTACGTTTTTCTTTTTCTGCAAATATTACTTGTTTGTGTGATCATTTTTCTTTTTTTGATATGTTTGAAATACATTTCCAAACAAACAAACAAACAAAACATACACCCTCTGAAACACCATGTCATTTGGTACGCTGGCTGTAAGAAAATGTATTTTATTGATGTGGAGAATATATCATATGATATATGCATTTGCATTTACAAAAGCTGAGGTTTCTCGTATAAGAACCAGACTCAAATATTTGGCAGAATTTGGGGTAATAGAATATATAGTTGTACTTTTGCCCAACGTATACATACGTGTATGTGTGTGTTTGTGTGTGTGTATATATGAAAACGACAATAAAAGTCTCTATATATCTATCTATCTTTCAATCTCCGTGTATATGCATTTCAATTTACTAGTAATGTTTAAGTCCTCTAATGTCTCTGAATTTGTGAGTATAATCGTGGCTGAGTTACTCAAATGATGTACTGAGTTCTCTACTAAAGGCAACAACCAACATCCATCACGCAGTAAAAACGCTTAATCACGAAAACAGACATAACAGGATCAGAGGGAGGAGCAGAGCACCACGTTGATGTACAGACCTTGCTACTGTCAAGGTCCACAAGCCAAACATCGTCTGGCATTTTGAAATCAGCTTTGTAGAGAAAGAAGCTGGCTGGTACACCTATAATGTAGGGAGTGGGGGCCAGGAGGAGCTGTGGGGAGGAGAGAAAACATCAGAGACTGTCACAGCTTCATGTTACCACAATTAAAAACACATGAAATCATCTACTTGAAATATGTTTACAATTAAGAGATTAAGATTTCTTTTATTAGTCCCACAATGGGGAAATTTCAAGAATTACAGCAGCAAAGTGGATAGCAAAAAAAACAATAAATAATCAACTGCAAGAGGTATTAGCAAACAAATAGAAATCTAAAAAGTATTAACAATTAAGGACCCTAGAATATTGCAATTCAATTATAGAAATATTGTACAGTGTTTATAGTGCAGTGATTGTCAATTTCTGGTTTGTGTGGTCTACTGTTTCTAACAAATGGGAGAAGGTTGTACCTGTTCAGCAGAGGCCATGCATGTTGGCAGTAAGGGGATGACAGGGAACATGTACTCCAGAGGGTAGATCATGGCCACAAAGGCCATAACGCTCATAGACAAAGCATTGTAATCTCTGGACTGAAGAATGACCTGAGGAAAAAAAAAAAAAAAAAGAAAACCTTGGTGGATGATCACGGCCATGTTATGTTAATAATGTTGGACACATAATCACTTTCCTTCTCTGGCGCTTTATCACACCCTGATTTTACCTTGGACTCCTAACAGCAATATTAAAAATCTGAGCTTTTACGAAAAATTCATTTGGCAGCACAAAGTGCTTGAAAGGAAGTCACTCTGAAAGCTTCCAGGCAGCACTTAGTTCAGCCTGACTGAATTTAATGATGCATTGAATTCTTTTTCAAAAAAGCCTAAAATGGATGAATACAGGATGGCAGTGTTTCATACAGGTAGAGAATTTATTTGCAGTGGTCGGCCTCATTCAGGGGGACTTTTCGATCAATCTGCATTTAAAGCTCCAGTTTCCACACACACTTTTTAGGTGGGGGAACATCTACTTAAATAGATCGCCCAGATAAAATCTATATTTGAGTAAAACTGAGAAAGAAAAGCAGAGGAATTGTCCAGGAGTTTTTCAGCAGTAGTTTTTCTGAAGCTGTGGAGCTTAGGGTTTATTTGGGGTAGTTGCAAATGAGCCTGTATATCAATGTCACAGTAAACCAACAGCAACAACAGAACACTACACCAGCAGCAGCCGAACCAGGACTTCTATCACACCCCTACTAATGCTTCTAGCGTTAAAGAGAGACGGAGATGAAGGGTACTTCATTCCAGTTATACAGTGTCATCGGTTTCATGCTTCGTCCACTCTGCAGTGAAATGGCTTCACTGAGCCTACATCTAGCAGAAAATGTCTGATGAAGGTCACTCAGGGCATTTCTCAGGAGGTCTTTGAAATCTTTTTCATCCAGCCGGGGACATGCAGCTGCACTCCAGAAGAAACCACCGACCAATCACAACACACTAAATATAGCCTTGCTTGCCCTTTCTCCTTGAAACAATCAGTTCCGTCTTCCATAATATTCCACTGGTGATTTGGTTTGCAGCTGAGGACCACCACACATCCCCTCCTGGTCTTTACAGGAATATTTCAATATTCATCATATTTTGATGAATCGAATAAAATTGAAACAGCAAAATAACAGTAATTTATTAATAAGGCAAGACATCTACGAGTCATGAATGTAGAAACTTAATTTTAAAAAAACACCTTCAACAGCAAAACTATATGAGAAAAACATTAGTCAATCATGTCACGCTTGCGCAAGCACATGACTGTTTATGCAGAAGTGTTTTAAATAGTAAGGTTTCAGCAAAAAGTCATGTGTTTGGTGAGTACTGAGCATACTACATGAGTTAAATGAGAGTTTTTAAATGGGTGGTTTGACATAGTTTTGCTGTTGTTAAATGCAACCCCCATTAACTTCAATTCTTCAAGGATTTAATCAATTTTCTAATTCTTTTACCATGGAAGCATACAAGAAATAAAAACAAAAAACAAAGAGACAGATTCAAGAGATGAATAAGAGACATTTTGCATCCTAAAATAACTGTTTTGTCTGTCCTTACCTTGTGCTCTAACAAGACGCAGCTGAGAACCTGAAGACAGGCGTCCACGCCCAGCAGCTCTAAGGGCAGGTGCAGGGGGAAGTCGACCATGGAGAAGCGGGAGTTGTCAGGCAGGGCAAAGGTGAGAGCACGTTTGAGTTCATGGGGCAGGACTTCCACATCCACACGCCTCTGACCGGCCACGGGTACTGGTGAACGAAGCAACCGGTACACCCAGGATTCAATCTCCCGCAGGTCCGCCAGCAGCTGGCTGCCTTTCTCCTCCACAGACAGCGCCCCGGTGAACACCCGCCACATGGTGTCCCTACGAAGGACATAAGCAGAGTGAATGTTCAGAGTTAATCCAAAAACTAAATTGTGACTAACAGTCCAATACAATGACATCTTTAGGCAATCTGAGGACATCATGTGACAATGTAACGCCTTTAAATGTCTTGTTTTGTCCGATCAGCAGTCCAAAACAAAATAATACATTTATTAATAATGGTTATAAAACAGAGAGAAACAATAGATGATTAAATCTGAGAAGCTGTAATCAGAGTTTTTTGTTTGATAATTAGAAATAAATAAAGATAAGCTTGAAACATGTATGAATAACATCATTTGGTCTTAAAAAAACAAACCAAAATGTAACAGGAATGGTATGAATTGTGATATAAATATCAATGCAACACTCCTAACCCTCTGGAGTCGTCAATTAAAAGCAAGATCAAACCACATGACTGCTTCATGACGTCACAACAACAAAAAACAGAGCAAAGTTGAGTCCTGCCGTCAAATTCCCTCTAAAGTACTGGCTTAAATCCGGAGATAAGATAAAATATATTTAGTTTAAAAATACATAACTACATGTCATCCTAATTTTACCTATAAACGTTATATTTTCAACCACTGAACATGATTGCGTTTCCAAAATCAGATTTTATGTTTTTTTGTGTGTGTTTGGTTTCAAATTCCTTGAACCAGTAAGTAAAAGTGAAAAAATAAGTATCAAGTCAATATAGGTGAGGTTGTGCTGAAAGAAATGACATCAACTTTTGGTGGTAAATACAAACAGAATGAAGTATTCAAAAAAATACGGAACACCTTCCTGGCACTAATTGTGCCAGGAACTTAACTGTCTGTCAGTCTGAACAATTATCAGAAACTGTGGGAAGAAAACTGCACATTGTGCAACAGCATGATTACACAGCATTATATCTATACAGTGAGTCCTATTGGCATTACGTTAATCATACATGTTTTACCAACATGCAAAATATGTTCAGCTTAACAAATAGCATCTATTAATGTCAGTCAACACTAATTTTATGATTAAAAATGGATTAAACTAAATCATTTGCTCATTTTACTGCAGTAAACAGCTACCCCGAGGCCTCCACAAACACCCAGTAAATCACTAATATAATGAGCAAATGAGATCGAAAACACAGGAGAGGCTCTTAAGCAATTGCCGAAATATTGATGTGCAAACCCTCCACTCTGCGCACACACATGGTGTCATTAAACCCTCTGTAGAGTGTATACTCAGTATGTGTTTGTGTGTGTGTGTGTGTGTGTGTGTGGCAAGGAGGCAGATAAATCATTAGTCCTTTGGAGCCCTCCCACCAACTGCAGCTGCTACCCGAAGGCAGCCAGAGACCTCAATCTGTCAGAGCCGCCATAGCACAAAGCGCTCACGGCCATTATGCAATGGCTCTCCTCCTTCTCTGTCATTGCCACGCCACTTTTCAACCATCCATGTCGAGGGGGAGAAAAAGATACTCAGGTCTGTTCAGCCTTTTGGCTTGAGCAGTTTTTTCGAGGCTGTCGGAGAAACCGCTGATCTATACTGATGATATGTGGATCCACTGCAGCCTTTTACCAGAAAAACATGTCAAGGTATGAGATTAACTGTGCATTACACATTCCTGCACTCCCTGGTAGTGATGAGGAGAAATGCTGTGCTGCTTCTTCAGCTATAAATAGAAGTCTGTATGATTGTTGGTCCCCCAAGGTGCATATGTTTTCTCCACAATCATACTGGGCCCAAGCCAGTGTGACGTGACAGCCTAATTATCACTTTGCCACGTCAAAACTGCAATAGATTGTGTCACCCATGGCAGCAGAATAACCAAATACTGCCACATCACAACATAATGTGACAATTAAACACAGTGTGCAGCTGTGGGTGTTTTCTGCAGCTTGAATAAAATATGAGTCAATCAACCCTGGTGGTTAATTAAGGAAAGTCTATTATTAATATGATCAACACATTGCTTCAAGTCTAACAAGCTTAATGAAGTGCTAAGTAGTGGTGTAATGGTATACCAATCTAGGTTGATGCCTTTATTTTGAAATTCCTTAGTAATACAATTGTCAAATAATATTTTAGTTGATATACTATAAATGTAACTAATTACAGTAAATATATGACCTCATGAATCGTAATCCCCTAAAATTGAGTCAAATGGAAATCGTTTCCGGGCAGAGTTTGTGATATCAGCAAATACTGTATCATTGTAAAAAAAAAAAAATATCATATCATATCATATCATATCATGTTGTGATGAAACGTGTGACTTACACTGCTGTTAAATGTCGTTTCATCTTAACCATGCCTTACTAGGGGTGTGACAAAATCTCATGCCACGAGATCTCGCGAGATTAAACTCGACGATATTTCTTGTTGCTTTAAAAATCAGTCTCACGAGATTTGTGAGTTATCCAAACTTCTATTTGTTACCTGTGGGGCCAGTAAAATGAAAAGAAGAAGAATAGGAGGAGAAGGAGGGCAAGCAGCAAGCAGCCAGAATGACGTCGCAGGGGCCGACATCTCATTAAGAAGAGTAAGAATTAATCGAAGCGGCACAGTCCTCCTGCAGCAGTCTCTCCCAGCTGCAGGCACAGAGCCGGCTAACAGTTAGCTCTGTAGCAGTAGAGTGTGTATGTGCTGCTGCTGCAGGAGGTGTTCACTTAGCGATCTCTGTTTGTTTACAGCAAGCACCGGACATTCTGTTCACAGTTAGCGATGCCAGTTAATTCAAGATCGCTATGTTTATGATAATTAGCCATGCTGCTTTGTTTTGATCAGCTGCTGATGTTGTTCAGTTAGCGATGACGGCCACAGTTGCGTCTCCCGTGTTTAATCTGTCGTGTATGTGATCACGGACCACGGTCGAAACTGTCGCTAATCGACTACCATACTTCACCTCTGGAGTCTCATTAACCCCTCTGGGGGATTTTATTTTTTTTATTTATCTTATTTTAACTTTTATGAATTTTAGTTTTAGTTTCAAGTTGTGGAAGAAGAAGTTTATTAAAAGCTCCTGCCTACATCATGCATGTAAAGAGTTATAATAAAACATTTCAAAATGCATGTGCAACTGGGTTAAATAAAAGTCTCTTGGTCCAGTCATATATTTTGTCATTGTAGTTTTCTTAAAATCTCGTCTCGTTCTTGTGAACCCAATATCGTGTCTCGTCTCGTGAGCTGAGTGTGTTGTCACACCCCTATGCCTTACCATGCATTCTCTGGTCTAGGGGTTTTAAATTCGCTCTTATTATACAACAGGAGCACAAAATAAAAGCAGCTCAAGTATCAACAGAAATGCAACTAAACTAACTTAAAGAAACTATCCACACATCCACAGTTATCTAATATTTATCATCCTTAAAAAACGCCCTCGTACCTCAGCTGAACCTAACACACTGGATGAAATAATATTTACTGTGTTACAAAACCTTTTAAATGCATGGTGGATATTTTGGTTGCCATTATTTATCATCGAGGTGGAGTGTGATAGCATAAAGCGTACTGTGAAAACATGACACAAGCTGCAGATGGCCTGCAAAACTGCATGGAGCCACAGACAAAGGCTCTTGTATTAATTCTGCAACACAAACATACACATAACAGGTGGACAACGAGAGAAGCAGATGGGGGGAGAACTAAAGCAGTAGGCACTGCAGAAAACATCAGCAGGGACATTTTAAAAACAACAAATCTTCTATTTTTTGTAATCTTTTTCTAGCCTTGGAAATTTTAAACTGAAGGAAAAAAGGATTTTAAGACAATGTAAAAATCCTCAGTCTGTGTGGTTGGTTGTTTGCATGCAAAGCCCTGTCAGTATGATGAGGACAGTTTATTATCTTTATAATCTTGTATTTTTTTTAGACAGTGCTACTCATTCTTTTTAAAGAAATGTATCAACGTACATGTACAGATTCTTAAGAGCCACTTTCTTTGAACAAGAGGTTTCGCCTTAAGACCCCTACAGGCTGTAAAGTTAATTACAGTCCACATTAGAAAACATACTGACCAAGTCAAGGACAAAAAATTGACGGTGTGAAAGTAAATGCCATGCCGTCTTCACTAAAATCAAAGATTTAATGCCCTTGGTAATATGAGCGTACTCATGGCAATCTGACTGATAATGAGATCTTATGATCAAAGTTGACATTTTACCGAAGGGTGGCACAATACAAAAGGTCGTCGAGTGTCAAAAGCAATAATGTTCATGATCTGGCAAGCATCAATGTGGTCCCTCTTTTCACAGCAATCAACCAGGTTTTGGTAGAGCCAACTTGAAATCAAAATAGCCCTGAAGGGCCGACCACACCAGGAACTGTAATGATGACGATGTGAGCATCCACACTGATGAACGAGAACATTTTGTGGCAGCAAGAACACATTTTACACTCATTTATGCCTTTTCTTTTGCGTCATCGTGTTTACTAAATACAATTACTTACAGCTTAAATAAGAGGTATTCAGAAACGTAGCTGCTGCTGCTCCTCTTTCAGCACCATGGATGCGAGAGGAGTGAGAGAAAGACAAGCTGTTGACCTCAATAACTACTTTATTTCTTATTATAAGCCTATAGAGTTTGAACGTGACCCTATAAATTCAGTTGGATTTTGATTGGCCGTCAGTCAATTCAACAAATCGCTCTGAAAGTGATCCCAATGATATTGTTTGCCATGTGCCATTGAGGTAGAATGACTTTTAAAACTATATATTGATAGCTATTTTTATAGATATTGGTGTGAACAACACTAAAGCAAGGGCATCTAAAAAGTTTGGTCAAAAACACAAGTTGACAAGTTGAAATAGTACAAAGAAAGAAAAAAAGAATGACAATACATCCTTAGTAAGTGATAAGAAAAAGCTACTTTTACTTTAACAATATTAAGCCTCACCTCTGGGTGGCACGAGGGAGCCCAGCTCGCTGAGTTAGCCTCTGACTGCAGCAGTCCACCAGCCTCTTGAGAATATATAAGCATTCCCTGAAGGTGGAGAAGAACGGGTAGTGGCTGAGTATGCACAGCGAGGTCAGCGTGCTGTTGCGGTTCCTGGCTGCCATCTTAGCAGCGCTCCGTCTGTGCTGTGGGGACTTGCCGGCGTTCAGCTCGGCGCCTGGTTTTTCGCTCTCTTCTCCGGAGGCGGGCGGAGGTGCTGACTCAGCATTGTTAGGTGGAGATAACGCAGAGGGTGGACCTCCGCCGCTGCCATCGGATCCATCGCTGGCGGTCTCGGCCGCCTGTGCTGCTGTCTCTGAGTGGCCACTCTTGTCCCCGCGGGGACGGTGGTGTCCTCGCTGGAAAGAACGGTAGAAGTTGACGCAGATTCCGTAGCGGGTGATTCCTGAGTCTTTGTCGGTCAGCGTGAAAACAAATGAGGAGTCGTCGCGGAGGCTGACCCTACGCTGGCGTATGCTCAGGCATCCCTCTGGCTGGCAGAAAAACACAACGTCTGGTGGGAGCGGGAAGTCGTGGTGGTCCTCCAGCGGGTAGCGGCGGAGGAGCTGAGGTGTCTGGGCCACACTGTCACTACTTGGTTGCCTGGAGGGGAGACAAACAAACATTTGTTTTGTCTGTAAAACTGTTGTAGTTCTGGGCTCATCATTAGTTCTCCATAGTTTAATAACTTTATGTGTTACAAGTCATATCCGATACTTCAAAAGACAGTGTTAATATAATTTGAAACGGTCATTATGCGAGGAGAGAAGCATTTCATAATGGAGGAATTTAGCCACTGATCACTTGATAGCACAACATAATGGCTTACAAAGCCCTGAAAGTAGAACAGTGGTTACAGAAGCAAATTTGTAACTATATTTAGCTGTTAAAATCCAAGAACTGGTTTGAAAAAATCTGGTCAGGAGAAGCAAACACTTATCCCACCCGACAACAACTCTGAAACCGCCCTTAAGCATAAAGCTTAAATACCTAAACAATCTATTAGAGCTACTCTGTGGTTGACTCTAAAAGCGGTGGACAGTCCTCTAAATTTCAATTTGTGTTCATGTGAATCATCCTTTTCCCCCGTGGCTACTGAGAAATAATGTGCTACTGTTCTTCATTATGCAAGCCACAACATAGGGGAGTAACTGCTGCATCCAAGCGTTAATAAGGTTAACTTGAAACAAACAAATGTCAGGACTAGGGGAAAGAAATCTTCCAGTCACAGCGAGTCATTAGCATGCAGTCACTCCAACAAAAACACAATACCACAAAGTGTTAATGAGTTTCTGCAGGGTAGAGGTGAGGATTTAACTACCAGGAAGTCCAGTTTGTCTGCTTATCATGTGCCAAAACAGCACAAGGAGGTTTACACATTGTACGACCCTGGGAAGTTAATCATAGCAACAATCTTATAATCCATTTTTTGGGTTGTTGTTGATTTTTTGCAGGACCCTCTGCAACAACACCACTCATGTATAGCAAGAATTGTCTTTTACTGGTTGGAAAGGCTGCATTAAAGTAATTTAATGTAATTTCTCAACTTACTAGACTGTTCTATTATTTTCCTGTATGCACTTATATCCACATCATTGGTGATTATTTATTAAAATCTTTAAAGTTATTAGATCACACATACAGTCATTGAAAGAATTATTAGACCCATTGTTTTCTTCATTTTCTATTTCACTGTAATACCTGGCACAACTAAAGTTACATTTGTTTGGACAAATATAATGATAACAACAAAAATGACTCATAAGAGTTAAATTTAAGCTTGATAATAACCAAAATCATTATCAAGAAAAACCTGGAAAATGTCTAAATATCAGCTCTTAAATTAATAATTAATTCTTATCAGCTATTTTTGTTGTTATCATTATATTTGTCCAAACAAATGTACCTCTAGTTGTACAAGGCATTAAAATGAACAAGAAATTGAAGAAAACAATGGTCTAATAATTGTTTCCATGACTGTATATCCACATTATTGATTGTTATTTATTAGAATCCTTCAAGTTATTTGATAAAACATATCCTGCTACTTGATTTACTCCATGTTGCCCAGCCCCATGTGAGATCAGCTGCTTTAACACACGATATTAAAAGGTTAAATATTAAACAAATTGTTGCTGAACAATAAAAACTTAACAACAGATATTTTCTCAAATAGCCTCACTAATCGCTTGTTTTCAAAGCTTTAAAGTTGACTCAACACATTCCTTTAAACCAGAACTACCATTTAAAGTCAGATGAGGTCCTTACCTTGCTCCGACCACGACCAAGTAGTCGAGAAGGCGAGGGCACATTTTCTTTTTCTCCATCTTGGATTGACCTCGTCCCGTACGTCACGGCATCCAGGATTTATGTTCCCTCTTTGAGTCAGTGGTGCCTTTCCATCACAACTGGGAAAGTTCAGGTGTAAAGTTGAAACAAAGCTCCTTGTTTATCATTGTGATGGATCAAAAAAGTCAAACCTGCAACACAAGGAAAGATGGAGGGTCATGAGTTTCTATGGACACAATTAAATAAACACTAGTTTAAACCAAGGAACATTGTGGGTAAAATATGAAGAAATCTGGTCCACACTGCACCAGCCACATGATTCTTCAGAGCTGAAAATGGGGCTAAATATGGCATCATGATTTATCGTCTTTGACTCTTTTTTAAATGTCAAGGACTATAAAAGAAGTTGTCTGCAGCAGTCTCCACTCTCCCTGCACCTGTCTCATCTACTAGCTCAGTTCCCCTGCTCCAGTCTGTATTAACAACTTTCGACAAGAAGCCTTTCAACCTGTCGTGACAGAAGGTGGTTCACATACAGCAAAGTTTAGAGAGGCATGAAATCCTCTAAGCTTTTTTCTAGATTCATGAGATAGTTAGTCAGTCAGTTAAGAAAACGTGGGAGCAGACAGAATGCAAGTCTGAGTCTCCAGTAAATTACAAGGATAACCTTTTTAGGCAGTGGTTTTCACTATTCACACATGCATTACATTCATCTTGGACCTACTTCCACACTACATACAGACTTGTACCTCTGCTGGAAATGTCACTGCAATGTCACGTCGACATTTCACTTCACAAGAAATGAAAGACATTCACAATTATGTTGCGTAGACGTCCACATTTTGCATTTAACAGAGTGATCTTCTCTACCAGACAGTGAAGAAGGCAGACAATAAGACAAAGCCAGCAGAGCATAAAAGATTACTCCAGCCTCCCCAGTGTACAACAAATACTGCTTACATTTAATAAAAGCAGTATTTAAAGTTTCAACTTCATAGGTCATAATGTGGAAACAACATGGATGCTACAAGAAAAATCTGTTTTATTTTATTGTTTATGTATATAGTGTTTATAGCTGGTTTCAGTATTTGCAAAGGAAACAGATCAGGAGTGCTGTTAAATATGATCTGGAACTATTTTTTCCGTTTATTCTGACACCACATGAACGCAGCACAAATGCCATTTGCAATTAGTCGGCATAATCGTTTATGTCAATATTGAAAATGTGTCAACATCAATATTTTTAACTGGAACATCATATTTTTTCAGTTTTGTTTTTCATTTTTATCATTAGCTACTTTAGCTATCAACTAAGGATCAGGATCGTTCAGGTGGACCAGCTATTCTCATGTGTTTGTTGAGCCGCTCATCTGGATATACAATGGCATACAATTTGTCAAAATAAAATTAACTTTTAAAACATGGTCAATTAGGTTTTTTGAGGAAAATAAATTGTTTAGATTAATTGACGGAGCAATAAAATAGTCGACAGATGAATCATTAGAAAAATAGCCGTTAGCAGCAGCCCTAATTTTGTGTCTCCATCCCGTGATTCGGATCCGCTCCAAAGTTTAATCATTTCTTTCACAGCCAATCCAACACCCGTCCACAAAGTTTTAGTGCCAGTGCCAGGGGTTTTTACTGTAATCCTGCTGACAAACAGACCAACAACGCAGAAACATGGCCTACTTGGCAGGGGCAAAAATGAATTTCCCCAAAAGAGGACAAATAAAGTACAATATTATTATTTATTTCTGCCGGAGGATAAAGAAGTTTTCAGTAGAGGCTCACAGATATATTAAGCAGCTTAAGGGCTGTTGGTGAAGTAAGCACCTTTCATAGCTTGTATTGTTGCCTTCACAGCCCCTGTGACTGACCGGCAAACTCATCCAGCACCTCTTCAGATGGTTATTCCCAACATGGAGACACCTTATCTTCTCATAGTCAGGATGCTACAAGATACTGTAATCTTTCAAATTAGGAGCAGGATGGAAAATACATCAACTGAGCAGCTTTTTACTGACAACATAACATCAAAAATATCATAAACTATTTGCAGAAACACTGTTCATTTTGACCTTCACGCAGATATTTCATGTCATTATATTAGCTGCAATGATGTGACATGTATAGATATGCATTGGTACTTGTCCCACTGCCACATTAGAAAGGGTCAGAGGTCAGGATCAAGCTCATCTGCTTCATTACATCTCCGTCTGTTAGTAAACTACTGTTAATACCACTGTGCTTAAGAACTACGGCGATGATGCAAACAGCATATAAACAGCATAACAATGAGCATTTTCATTACAAAGAACATCTTGTGTCTGCAGTGGAGTCTGGCTTATTGAGACTACAGTCAGAGGAGAACTCTCCTTCAACAGATTTCTCTCAGCATGATTGTTAAACGTTGTTATAAAATGGCGTCTGTACAAAGAAGCCCTTGCTTTTAAAGTCTGAGGGACAGGCAGCAAAACGTGACTGCTAACTCATGATGCTTTAGATTGCTGAAAACCAAACACATATACAGCATTTTATTATACTATATACTATACAATCAATCACAATGAGGCAGGGGCAATAAAAAAGGTGTTAGTTGACACATTAAAAACTATAAAGTATGTCTCGTGAAAAAAGAAACAGTGACAAGATCTACTTTTACCGTGTCACGTCGCAGCGAACAGCCTTTAATCTAACACCAACAAACGCCTCATTCACAAACTCCACCCCGAAACACAAACACGATACACAGAGCTGTATTTCACTGTCTCTTAAAGGCTGTTATCCCCGCACTGATAAGCTAATGGATGTATAATTTAGTCAGTGGTTCATGCTGTGCCATTTATGCATTCCTATTGAAAGGGTAACCTGGGGGAACGAGCACTAGACCATGTTGTCTAATAGAAAATGTGCCAAGTTTAAAATGAGCACTTCGATCACTTGACAGGAATCCAGGCAGAGAAATAAATGACTTTTAACTATTAGTATTTTAATTCTGCAGTTCTAGCTTGATTTTCTGATTCTGATATTACAACATAAAGGACATAAAAACAAGTCTAATAAATAAAGAAATAAGATTTGTGCACATTTTGTGCAGATTCTCCAGTTTCAGTGCTGTTACAGGAGCTGTATGCTGGTTGCGTCGTCGTCTAGCGGCAGCGTCACATTTCCCCAAAGGTGTCGATGTCCACTGGATACATTTCAGAGACGGCATGTGTTAAAGCAGCCGGATGGATTTTACGCTGTTTCATTAATTTTCCTCGGTTTTTGGACCTACATGTGTTACTGACTTGCCAATATTTCTCTCTCAATAGCTCTCTCAGCGATACTGATATTGGAGGCTGATATAAATGATCTATTCAATTAAATTCTACATTTACTTTAAATAATATACATTTTATTTACTTAATTTACTATTTTGTTTTATTTTGTTATTGCCAATTTTTCTTTACCATGTTGCTGGTGCACAATTATTTCATTTTAATACATTTTTATTTTTATTTATGCCTTAGCAACCATTACATTTTATTTTAGAGAAAAGATAGGAAAGCAATACTTAATCTTAGCCTGATCCTGATTTCTTTACCCATAAAATAATGATCCGATTCTATTTCACACATTAAAGCAAACAGCTTATTAATTAAAACAATGTAAATACCCAAAGCCCAGGTATCATTATCAGTAGTGAAAAGTCAGTGTGATGCCTCTCTAGATAATAATCATTCAAACAGAAAAAAAAAGCATCAACATCCTCTGGTTTGTCTTCATGTTAAAAAAAAAAAATTCTATATTGCTGCAAAAATAGGTTTGCTATATTGACAATAAAACCAAAACAACCTTTAATACAATTCACATGTGAAATGCAATATTAAATATTAATTTGTTGTGGTGTCACGATTTTAAGGTTCACTATTGAACTGATTTTCAATTTTAAAAAAAGTTTTATCCTGACAACTTTAGAGGGTATTAAGTGTGATATAACTGCAATATATTTCTGTACCACACCAAGGACAATTGGATTTTAATAATAGAAACTGAAAGCTCATTTTGATTGTTTTCCGGTTTAGAATTGAAATTGTGACGCCCCTCGAATTTCTATCAGCTGTAAACAAATGTTGACATTTCACAAGTGGATTTCATGCTTCAGAGAAGAGAGCAGAAACAGAGCAGGCAGCACAAAGATAACAGGGCAGACAAATGGACTGTAAGTCACAAGTGGGACTCTAAAGTCGCACATCCTGACACAGGCAGTCATTAACCCCGGCAGCCACGGCCGAGCAGCAGCTGTGTCCAGTGGACATTATGGGTGACTTTATCACAGAGGGCTTCAGATGCATTATGGGCCTAATTATGTCTAATAGCTCCACTTGTGAGTAGAGGAGCCATTCGCAGAGGGACATAATAGAAAATTGAGCTCGACTCTCAAATCTTAATGGGGCATGATGGTAAAATGGTCAAAATGTTACTTAATTACAGAAGAGATCCAAAATGCTTACACTGTTGTCACTGACACATTATTAGTATAAGAAAATAGTTTAGCTACTTTATATACAAAATTCTTTGACGTTTTCTCATGTTTGGGAAGAAAAATAAGCTTTTCATGCCTGACAGGGTAACATTAGGAATGAGTAAGCCGGCTAACACCGTCCAACACAGCAGTGTTTTATGTGTGCGGTGCCATAACAAGACACGGTACAAGCAGCAACACATAACAGGCTGAAACGTGTCCTGGTGAGTCAGCTTAATGTCAGCACTCATCACGTTTAGTAAAATTATTCAAATATACTGCAAGCCTGACAGTCTCCTACTGGCTTGTGCATGTAAATGAACCAGGAGACCAAAGTAAACTGTCACTGAACATGAATAAGTCTGTCTGCTCGAAAAGACTGGTAAGAATGCATACACTTGTATTAAAACAATCCATTTTTAAAGCTAGTTTTGCACAGTATGAGAGCTATTTTCTACATACATGGTACAATCCTAAGCATGTTGAAGGGCGGTAACAACTTGAACATTCTTCAAAGCAAGAGCTAAATACTAGATACAGATACATAATTTCTTGCTTCTTACAGAACAATCCTTTCTTGTACTAGATAAATCCAATGTTGATCTTTTACTCCAGAACTTAGCAAATAAATAATTATGTTACAGTCAAAACATACAGCCAACGTTAATATGAACAGCTGGTTCAATAAACTAATTACACTAGAAGAGATAATTATCCATAAAAACAAAAACATTAACACCCACTGGTTTGTTTATATGTTAAAAACCACATCAGCAGAAATAAAGACACTGCATTTCTAAAGATTAACTATAATTACTTGCTTCTAATGGTCTACACTGATATGATAACCACTAATTTTGTATTTTAAAAAAAGAAGTCATCATAACTTGTAGTTTAAGCACATCTGAGGGGATGAAGGGCTGAAAGAATCAGTGATCAAAGATGGATGATTTAATATTTCATAGCTCCAACTGACATCACTACTGTGAAACATAAATAAAAAAGACCAGTTCTCACTTTTCAATTTTTCATTTCTTTCTTTCTAGTAAGGTACATCAAAATACTTCAGGGTTCGTACAGGTGTTTATCAGTAAAATTCAAGCACCTTTCCATGTACCTAAATCAAGACTACAGACTCTCAAAGCTTTTATCACCACATCTTATTTGTTACTATCAATGCAACTGCAAAAAAACTAAGTTTACAGAATTCCTGTATACCCACAGCAATTAATATTATCACTCTGTTTTTTTACCAGCTGTTCATATTAACGTTGATTGTATGTTTTAATCATGATTATTTGATGTGTGTCAATTTCCAGAGTAAGGGATCAACGGAAGACTAATCCAGTTATGAATGAGGACTAAAAGGATTGTTTCACCAGATTGTGCTGAAAATTAAGCATTTTTCAAGGAGTATATATTTAAATCCAAGCATATTTATAACCTTGAAAACTTAAGGTTAATAAATTGACTTTATAGACTATGTACAAAGACTGATACTTAGATAGAGCATTTTATCTAATATTTCTAATGTAACACTTTGACATAATCTGTCAAATAAGACATTAAATATTGAATACTGCTGACAAGCCAATGTGTGTAGATGCCAATGAAAGGAATTTGGCTTATCATTATCAGCCGATAATTTATCTGCTATAATTTAATTCTTGGAATAGCGAATACTAATATAAATTTCCCCATTATCTGCAGAAAATGTACTGGTGCATCCCAACTAAATAGAGGAGGAAAATAATCCCAACCACATAATATATTCCAACAGTGAGGGCTGGGCCTTCTATGCAGAATACAGATCTATCCCTTTTTATCTTGCAAAACCATCAGGACAATGAATCAACATGCAGGTCTGGCAACATGAATGCATCCTGGTGCAAAGCCAAAATGGCTATTTTATGAAGCAGCAGAGCTGGAGGCAGACTCATCCAGCACAAAGATACAGGACCACAGCATTATTTTTAGATGAGGGTGGAAGGACTATGCCACTTCACTGATTGTATTTAACGAACGAGCTTGGTATTGAACCATGTTTCTCCCTCGCTCTCTAATATAAAAAAAGGGGGAGAGACAAAAGAATCACCACAACACGGTGTAATCTTCAAAGGCACGATAATGATGTAGGTTAACACAACAGATGAATCTGGTCAGAGTGATCTGCAGGCAGCACTCACTGCTTATGTAAGCACGGAGAGGAGATGGACATGATTCACAGGCCTCCAACATGGACAGCATTTTCTTGCCAGTCACAGTGAACAGCAGTAAGAAGCGACAGAAAAGAGTCTGTTCAATTTATTTCAGCGAGGACACACAAACGAGAGGGATGAAGTGTAAATTAAGGAGGTATTGATCGTCGCGTTCCTGCTTTGAGATTACAATCTTTTCTTATTGAACCAAACGTGCGATGTTCTTCGGCTAAACAGATAGAAGAACTATTTTGGTCCCCTGTCAATAAAAGTGGTTAGCACAAAATGAGTCTACAGGCCTACACTGAAAAAGTAACACTCTTTTCACTTTCCATATATTTATTTCTAAAAGGTGCAAGTTTCTAAACCTTGCCCAGCTTGTGAACAACATTTTTTGTCGCAAAATTAACTAAACTAAAGCACTTCTAGTGGCTTGTGGGCTTTATTGTGTACTTTAATCCTCAACGGTTCTTAGGCGTATGTGAGAACTGTTATTAATATGAATATTTATTTTATTTTTTCGAATCATATTCAACCCTATAGGTTCAGTTTCCAGAAGTGCTGTAACGGTGGTAGTCGGCTCGTGTGACATTCTCAAACTGTCACATCAAATTGAGTACTGCAAGCTTTTACTTTTCCTTGAGTAACAGAAAAGGGTATATGTATTACATAACAATAATGACATGGTTGTTTTTATTTAAGAATACGTCAAAACTCCAGTGCACTGCAGATTGTTTTCATCCTATGTAACAATCATTGTTTAATTATTAACCTGTTTATTTTCTATGATCATCACTGTAAATTGCACGTTTATATTTTGAATTGCACCTCACTGTTAACCAGTTACATTTATGACACTTGCCCTTAAGCTGTTTATCTTTTTACATTTCTGGCATTATGTTCATTTAGTTTCTGCACCTTACTAATCATTTGTATTGTTTATATTTTGTTTTATATCCGCTCTATATATTTGCACTCTTTCTCACTTTATATTGCAACTGCTGCACAATAATTGCCCTCAAGATTTATCTCATTATTTTAACTAATATTTTAGAGTCCAATTTTACTTCAGGATTAAGTTGATAGTATCTTGTTGTAATATAGTGCAGGTTGCTCCCCCCCTTAAAATAATCCACAGACCTTGTTATAGGAAGTATTGCTCAAAATAAACTCTGTGGATTATCTTGAGTATCCGGGTCATGAATTCTGACAAGACACAGTACTCCGTTTTTCAAATGCATGGTTTTGCGCTTTGAGCATCATGACTCAACAGTTTTTCTCGCTAAATTATATTCAAGTGAAGGCAGACATCTCTATGGCCGATAGCTGCAATACTCAACAACTCACTACAAAACAATCTAGACTGAAAAACAGCACTATGTAAGAGGCAAAATATTTATTTTCAGTTTGTGTGAACTGTGTCTACCAGTATTTGGTACTGAACTGACCTCTACTCATATTTTTGACCTGAATACATTGAAGTATTTACCACCATGATGATACAGGTTAATTCATTCAATATTACTCTGATCTCCAGCTGGCTGACAATGATAAATAAAATATTTTTTAATGGAAAAATTGGAACAAAAAATAATTTTCTTCTGTTTTAATTCATAATAAAGTGAATACCTGTGGGATTTCATTGACAAAACATAACATCACATTGGACTTTAAGAAACTGAGATGGATATATTTCACTATTGACACTTTTGAAGTATTGAATAAAGATGTGTCTCTTATTTTTACTTATATTGCCATCCAAGTTAAATTTTACTTGTATCACGTCATAATTATGATGCTAGTCTAACTTGTACTACCTCTGTATTTACCCCATCGTCATTCAATCTTTTTACGATAAAAATCAACTCCCTTATCTCATCAGTCGTGTTTCTGTGAGAAGCTGGTTTCATATTATGTAAAACAATACAGCTGCACAACGACCGTTGTAACCTTGATGAATTTACAATGATGCACAGCGTAAAGACTTAGTTGATAATCGATTAATCATTAAAAATGCTGCTTTCAGGCTCTCGAATGTGGAGGTTTTCTGCATCTCCCGTTTAATCAATATTAAAGTGAATATCTTTCTGTTTCGAATGACAAAAGAAGACATCACTTTGGACTTTGAGGAACTGGGATGGATATTTTCCACAATTTGCTGACACTTTATAAATTAAATAATAATGAAAATAATCATTGGTTGTATGCCCAATTGCAAATGCTGCACAACAATTTCCCTTGGAAGAGGCAAAACAATTTATCTCATCTTATTGGGCTGTCTTGCTTACACATTTATTGCTGCTTATAATGGTATTTGGTAATTGGTACTGGAATATACTGAGAAATTTCAGAATATATATGATAATACTTTGCACCTGGATGATATAGGATCATTCATTTTACACAACTATGATATGACCTTGACAGCTATTTCTGTATTTAACCCGTCGCCATGGTCACCCAATCTTTTTAAAGATAAAAATCTATATCTATAACTATACCCATTGGTTGCAGGGCCATGCTGCACAACAATTTCCCTTGGAATAAGCAAAGCAAAGATACATCTCATCGGGCTGTTTTTACTTATAATGCCATCCAGGTCAGATTTTCTTGTTTTAAGTGATAATTATGATACATGTATTGCTGCTTGAACCTAACATGTATTACAGTGCTTACTTGAATGTATATAAAAATTCAGAAAACATATTATCATCATTAATACCAGGGTGATATTGCTGTTAGGTTCATTCATTTTATACTAGGGCTGCACGATATTATCGGCACGTTATCGGTATCGGCCGATATTGGCTAGAAAATGAACTATCGGCCAACACGCCGATATCCACCGATATAATAAACTGATTAAATAATGGGGTGCACATCACGTCTCTGTTGCACCTTGTTTGTAGCTCATAGAACTGTGCAGTGTAGTCTGAGCCCACCTACTTATTTATGTTCTGATTAGGGCCTGAAGCTTATATTTTTTGTACTTTTTGTGATTTTGTTTGCACAGTGCAGATTGAGTCGTCATATATTGGGCTTCTGTTTTAGGTTAAATTTGAATTTAAGCAGCAGTCTGTAAGGTACATGTAGTTTTATTTAATTTCTGTTTAATTGCTGTACAGTTGCACTTTTCACATGTTCCCATTGAACACAGGTTATGTTTACATATTATGTCAATTGGGAAATTGGCCAAATTTGCCCTGATTGTGGGTATTAGTTGTGCGGGAAAAAAATATCGGTTTCGATAATTGTAAAAAAATCTGCATATCGGCAAAAAATCCAATATCGTGCATCCCTGTTTTTATACTACGGTACTATTGTGATCTCCACCTTGCTGACTGTGATACCTACCTCTGTACTGACCCCCTCTCGTCATGGTCATCCAATCTTTTAACGATAAAAAAAATCGTATTGTCTCATCAGTCGTGTGTCTGTCAGAAGCTGGTTTCATATTATGTAAAATAATACAGCTGCACAACGTTGCTGTAACCGTGATGAGTTACAATGGACACACGGTTTTATGAACAGGGCGGGTGTCAGTTACAGCTAACGTTAGATAGGATGTGTATAGAGGGCATTTTACTACATAATGAGCCAACAGTGGAGATTAGAGAAGAGACATAAGGCTGAGAGGAGGATAACATTCACCGGAACAAACGTGATAAGGCAACGCCTCCTGATAGCTCCAGGAGAGCTGCTTCTTTTTATATACATGACGAGCTGTCAGGCCTCTTCTCGTCCTACATGTTCACCCCTAAAGATGCTCCTCTCACCTCCACTCTGATAGCTTTATGCTTTTTCTACGTCACGGATGGATTAGCTAGTTAGCCTGCTAACTAGCCGCCTAGCTGCTAGCTAACAGTAGCTTTACCCGATTTATATCGTAAATTAAACAAAAATATCAGATGCAAAATAACAGTGGCGATATTTAGAAACGGTTAAGTTAACACAGATATGAATAAAGTGGGTGTGTTTGAAAAGAAGTGACGTTAGGTGAGAGCATCCTTACCTGCTAGCAATAGCCGGTTAGCCGCTAACCGTCGCTGCGGTGCCAGCTGCTGATGACGGCCCGGGTGGTGGGCACCCTCCGCGGCCACGGGGGGGGAGAGGCTCCGCTGTTTGTCCGGATTCAGCCTTCTTCCTTTCGGATTACGTTTTATCATTGGTGGGGGTCAGCAGCTACTCCGTGAGACCGTTTCGCAGCGTAAATAAGTGATGCGAGGTGTGTGTGTATTCGTGTGAGAGTGTGTGTCCGCCTCTGAGCTCGATGATCGGGTGGCTCAGTCAGTTACAACCTGCCTTCACAACATCCTCTTCATCATCATCAGTCTGCAGGGAGTTCCGCATACTGAGACCTAACGGAAGCGACAACACAGCGTGACCAACACCACTTCGTCACACTGTTAAAATAATCGCCTAAATCATTTTTTGTGAAAATTGTTATTTGTTTTTTTTTGCCTAAATCATCTCCTCATGACGCCGGCCACCTATGGTAAAATCGCCTACATCCTCAGTTGATCAGATCATGTGATTTTACCCCTTTAAGATAATGGCCTATGTCGAGTGTATGACTTAAGCAGATTTATTATGCCTAAGTCAAAATAAAATGTGACTTAGTCAATGCCTTTTAGGACTTCAGCAAAATATGGTGACACTTTATTTTGAAGGTGCCTACATAAGAGTGACATGAGCATGTCATAAACATGACATGGGATGTGTCATGAACAGTAATGACACTTTGAAGTAATATTAATGCTCATGATACTTGTCATGTCATGTTTCTGACAGGCTTGTGTGACTCTTGTGTAGACACCTTCAAAATAAAGTGTAACCATATCTTGCTTAAGTCACAAAGGCATGTTTATAAAAAATTGCCAAAGTCATTTATTTCTCTTAAGTTACATATTTACACACAGTGTTATTACTATGCCAATAACCATTCTTTGTTACATCCTTCTTGAGTGAAATTATCAATAAATGTCATATGTTACACTTTTGGTGAATTTTTTTGTGTTTCCTGCAAACCTTGAAAAAATGAGTTAGGCGATTATTTTAACAGGGTGACGACTTAATGCTCCCCACAGGAGCTGGCGTTACTGTGGCTGCGGTCTTTGTAATGCACTTAATAATCATTATGAACAGTTTGCTTAAAATACGGTGTTTTATCGACTGACAGGGCCAGACAAAGCTTTTCTGGGTCCCTATAAAAGTCATCTGATGAGCCACCACCATCCCCCCAAAACTGCAAAATGACTTGTAACAATTTATAATCAGAGATGATAGATAAAAGATTTTTTTTAAATAATCATGAACATGAACACTAGACTGCTATTTGCTAGATTATAAGAAAAAATATCTCGTACACCTAGCACATGTATGGCACTGAACCTTATGTTCTGCTAATTTTATCATGAATTATTTATACACACAAATACAGTGCAAAATGTGGCATAGTGCCCTTCAGATTTAATTCAATCAATATAGTCCCATTTCTCAATGAAGACTTATGTTACTGTGGCTGTGGTCATAGTAATTCACTCAATAATAATTCTGCACAGTTTGAAGTATTTTACAGTGTTATTATCACATGACAGGGCCGGACAAAACGATTTTGAGGTTCCTATATATTCAAATTAAGCACACTGAGGTTTAATCAAGTTTATCATCATGGAGTCAAAATTACTTATTTGGACAATTGAGAACAGGAATTCTACAAGAAGTACACACACACACACACACACACACAAACATAGTCAATCCCAAATAATATTAGTACAAAATGTGGTATAGTGCCCTTCAGCTTTAACTTAATCAATATAGTTAGTCGCTTTTCTTCTGCACTGATTTCCACCAAATATTAGCAAAACATGGTTTTGCCCAGCTCTTTTGTTATATTATTAACAAATTCCCATCATATAACGATAGGTTTTTATCATTTAATACATTTTTTTATATCATAAAAAAATATTTTATCTATTTATGACCATTTTATACTAATAAAATGCTACGTTTTATATATCGTAATGTAGCACTCCAAAGACATCCTCTATGAACTCTAAGGTTACTTTAAAGCGACAACTTATCATCTTTGAAAATCTAAAGTTTTTAGGCATTGTATCTAGCAGCTAAGACAACTGTAATATTAAATAGAATATTAACATTGTGACAACCTAAATAGCCAAACAGCTTTTAAAGTTATTTAAAACCCTCATCCCTGGAAGTCACTGATATGAGTCAGAAATAGAAATATTTCACTCCAGGGGAAAAAAAACCTACGATAGGATGCTGTCCCATTGAAATGCCAAATAAATCTGAGTATATGTGAAAAATAACTCGTCTTGAGTGTATTTAAGTTCATCTGATCGGAGTCCCTAAGCACATGTCTAAAGTGAATGTTATTCCAAACATACCAGCACTACAGCATAGCTTTAATTTATACTGTACATACAAAACAGAAGGTCTTCAGGAGTTACAAGTATTAAAATAGGTTTGCATTTCTATACATCAATAATGTTTACAGTGTCACCCTTTGAAGACAGAAATTTAAATGAGATCCGAGATGACAATTACAGTATATACAGTACAATTAACCTTTACACCTACAGCATCAACATAACAAGTACACTAAGAAACAAAGATTTAAGAGACAACAGCTGATGCTTTTTTGCTTATTTGATCGGATTACACCCCAAAATTACAGAGGCTATACTTATTAAATGTAATGGTAAATGTTTGGCTTCTGAAAGCAGCAAACCAAAAAGCAAAACCTCAATAGGAATCAAAACAAACGGGGGAAAAGAAGAAAAAGAAATCACTGGCATGGTTTCAAAACCCTGCACACACTCATATCAATCTTCTTTTGATATTGATTGACCTGTCAAAAAAGACAACTATTAAATACATTAGTAAAAGGTTAGAAGGATGCAAGAAAAATCAATAATAAAAACATTTTTTAGAGCATCAGAAAGTAAATACAATTTTGAGGGGGGGGGGGGCAAATGGCTTAATACAATACGTGGTCCGAAAATGCCTTTTACTTGTGTCTTTATGTGTCGAATGGAAACCTCAGGAAATTCCTCTTTTATACCTCAAGCATAATTAAGTTTACCGACATCAAGCTTGACATTTAATTAGGGCGACTCTCAAATTAGCAATGGCTGGAGATGGGAATGAAATTTAAGCCCTTCTTCTTGTCTGGGCTGCACTTACTTCCAGTAGCAGGAAAAAAAAACAGCTTTCTATGTCAGGTGTTTTTCTAAGCTACTGTTGAGGGAGAGGAAGGAAAGCACTATTGTTTCTGTGATGCTTCTGCAGGCTCAAGAACATACCACAGTTAATACAATAAAGAATGTGGAAGGAAAACATCCACTTGTTTGTTCTCAACCAACAAACCAACCAATAGGTGGAGCTCACTATCAGAGTCAACCGGTGATGATGCACCAGGCAGAGGCAGTTAATTATACTCTACTGCTACAAATAACTCATAAAATGAAAAAAACTTTTATATATAAGATAGGATAGGATAGGATAAGATGAATTGAATGGAAAACACAACCTAGGCATTTAACCCACCAAATGATGCTTTTATCATCATTGGAGTTGCTCAGTACTGTAGTGAAGGAGGGTAAAACGAGAAGTCACACAGACAAATGGCATCATAACAAGGCTCAATAGGTGGTGCATGAAAATAAAACACATAGGTTCTGTCAGAGTGCTCCTAATAAGCACCTGAGCACAAACCATCCTTTAATTTTCACCGCTGTAGATCTAACCCTCCAATATTACAGCTCCAGTTACACTGTGCATGCCATTTGCCCTCAGAACTTTCCCTCTTTTTATCTTCCTTGACTGTTTCATTCCCTTGATCTGCTAAAAGGACAGTTCACCCCAAAATCAAAAAGACATTAAATCTGACATATTTATTTCTAACGTATTTTACCTCTTATCTGTAGTGCTTTTTATCAATTAAGATCGTTTTGGTGCAGTGCTGGAGATATATCGGCCAGAGAGCCTTCTCTAGAATATAATGAAGCCAGATGGCAGTCAAAAAAATACAACTAAAAAAAACTCGATAGCAAAGTCTCTTTCCACAAATCATAACCCAGTTACTCAAGATAATCCAAAGATCCTTATGAGCAGCTTCATGTAGGAACAATTTTCTTCCTAGTAGTTTCTACAAGAAACTGCTCACAACAAGCCAATCTAGATTGATAAATAGCACTACAGGGGTCTGTCATATAAAGCAGGTTTAATAATAAAAAAAGCCAGGCTTATTGCGGTTAGTCTGACAAATTTTGTTGATTCAGCTTAGCATACTTTCGCCGTATAAACTGCTACAGTATCGGGTATTAGATATGTTGAATTTGCTTTATGAAACCGAATCAACTAAAAAATAAATAAGATTAGCCGAAATAAGCCCGGATGATTTGGTAAAATTGCTTAATGGGAAGCTGCAGGTTGACTGTCCCTTTAAGACTGGGTAAGACAAAGACATACAGGAATCAAAATGCCTGCTGTGGATAAAGGCCTATTCATTAAAAAAAACAAATCATGATTTGACCATCTGGGAGATCCAAAACAGAAACAATATGCAATACAGACATGTTGGTGGCTAAAGTATAGAAAGAAAAAAAAAGAAGAAAACCCAAGGCTTGCATTGGAAATCAGATTACTGAAACATAACATCCCTCACCAAATGCTTTTGGAAGTCAAAACAAAATGAGGCATGTCTGTTATTATAACTGTGGAGGACATAACTTGTGCCTGTGTTACTGTTACTCATGTATATTTGTGTTTCAGTCAGAGCTCCATTTCACCTGTTAAATGCAGTTTTATGAATTAAAATACAAAAGAAATTGCAGCTGGAAATGGCAAAAAAACAACAACCAATACAATACAGTATTATGCCTGTTAAAGGAGCAGTGAGCAGGATTTGGAGAGATTAATTGGCAGAAATAGTATATCGTACTCATTAAGTTTTATTAGCATTTAATCACCTAAAACTATAAATCTTCACGTTTTCATTAGCTTAGAATCAGCCCTTCTTCCACAGAGCCTTCCAGGTTTCTACAGTAGCCCAAAACAGACAAACCGAATGCTGGCTCTAAGGTGAGCTTTTTTTAGGGTTTAACATTGAAGTGTTTACTGTAGGTTGTCTTACACGCTTTAAAAGGGAGTGGCATCCATTTGGCTGCAATCTGCAACCTCACGGCTCGATTCCACCACATGCTACACACTGCTGCTTTAACTGGCACCTCATGAAAAGCTGGAAAAATTGAAACCATTTCACTTAGGACCGACAAAGGTGCATTTTACATCTCTGGTTATGCCAGTCAAATGGTGATACCTGGAAATAGCTACACAGACAGCTAAAGAAGTTTCTTACACTGTGGCAGGAAGCATGAAAATGATCAAATAAACTTCACAATTATGAATTTGCATCGACATTTCTTTATCATCCATTTCAAGGTTACATTGCACAGGAGAATGCACGGGAGACAGAGTATAAACATCTAAAATCTCTAAAGTTTATTATAACTTTAAATTTCAATGTCTCTACTCATTTCCTGTTGTTCTCTGCTCCCTGTTAATACAGATTTTGGTAGACTTTTCCCAAATTTGACCAGTTAAAGCTGTTGGTGTTGAGTTCCAGGATGACACTCAGACAATGGTAGATTTTTAGATCAAGTTTACACCTGCCTTTACATTTTTTTCCTTCAGTGTCACTCATACAGTATATTATCAAAAATGAAAGTCCGTCAACTTCTCTATTTCCTGTTCAAACTTTAAGCATGTTGCTGATAAATTTATCACACCTTTAAATGCTAGTGATAAAACAACAGATCAAAACATGAAAATAACTGAACTGCTTTGTAATAAAATGAATAAAAGCGTTCCTTACACAAACATAACAACCAATAAGGTGTTAATAGAGGCTCTCTGTTTTAAATTTATGAATACAACCTTCGTCAGGATGGATTTTTATTCATTTGGAAGGAGGGTCACAGATATGGTAGCTTGACTTCCTTTTTTTTTTTTTAAACCAACATTTCAACTTTACATGGAATTTCAAGACACGTTAGACCAAGGTACCAGTGCTCTGTGTAAAAAATAAAAAATAAAAAGTACTTAACATCACCGTTTCCTGTAAATGAGGGCACTGCCTGCATTTTAACTTTGAGTTAGTATATGATTGTACAATCTATGTGTGCACTCTATACAATTTTCTTGTGAAAATAAATATACAATTTACATGAAAGTTAATGGGCATCTATAAATGACCAAAAGGGTCCCTTATGCACTTGGAAGAAAACTAATCTAATGGAAATTAAAGAAGCCTCCAATTCTCAGAGGTCTACTTCACATTACTTTACCTGAGCGACTACACCAACCTTTTGATTTTTCGCATTTACTCCAAAAGGAACACAAACTATTTGTTGCCATGTCACAATGCACAAACCTGATGGCCTACCATATTACCCCAACATCAGTACAGTGAACAGCACATATGCGTCACTCAGTTTCCATTTCCACCTATTGCACGACTGCAAAAAAATCACTACTTCAACTGAATGTGCGGCTGAAATCCTGTAGTTTGAGGCAGCCAGAGCCAAGACCTGCTCAGATTATAAATGTTAGAGGATGCGTTTAGAACTGCACTAGAAGTCGACATAAATTTCAACAAATATTAAATCAAAGAAAACTGGCTAAAGAGCCTGATGCTGGTATTTAACATCGCCATAATCATGTCAGCATCTACACAAACGTAAGAACAACAAAAGGCTCAAAGACAACTAGGTGTTCACGTTTTTTCCTTATGAACACAAAACCATTTCCGCAGTCTGTTTGAGAGCACAAGGTGCAACGATGCTCTCCTCCCACGGGAGAGAAAAGAAAAAATCTCACTGCTATAACCAATCCTGGACCAGAAAGGAGTCAGTGTTCCTCCTGGATGCCATGTCTGTCCAAGGTTTCAGAGTGTGACATCAGGTTTGCAGTCATTCGTTGACATCCCAAATTTCGGAGAGCAGCGGGGGAAGCTTCTTATCCTGAAGGCGAAGGGCGAAAACCTGCTCCGAGTGAACGCTGCTTAGTGTACGGAGGCTAACCAACTTCATCAGCATACGGGGAAACATCAAATGATCCTGAGGAAACAGAGGAGATAAAAACTTTAAAATCTTTAAAAAAACACTACTAAAAAGAGTCAAAGACACCTTCTGCCTTTTAATAAGTTCTGCAGGACAACTTATAATGTTGAACAGTAGCTCACAGTGTTCAGCTGATGTAAAAAAAATATATATATTTTTTTTTAAAAATACAGTGATTGGTGACTTTGTGTCCAGAATTGAATGATTTTCAGCCTGATGAGCTTGATTTTTGTATGCATGCATGGGCTGCATTACATTACATTACATGTCATTTGGCTGTGTGTGTGTGTGTGTGTGTGTGTGTGTGTGTGTGTGTCACACGAATTTCTGTGCTTTTCGTGGTTGTAAATTAAAGTTTTGGCCCTGATCCATTTCTTAAAATCTCAACCCTGTGTCAATCTCATTCATACACGGTTGAGATGTTTCAGATTGAGAGAAGGTCCTGTAACCAAATGGTAGTTTAATGATAAAAACTAAATTCTATGCTCCTAAAAAACACTGATTATTAAAGTCACAGAACGATATTTGTTTATGGTAAAATATAGTTCCTAGAAAGGCAGAAAATCGGAATTGCCGCAGAGCAAATAATCAAAAAATTGGCCAACACATCTGGAACTTGTGCATCTCTATTCCTGACGGTCTCTCTCATCAAGCAAACAACTGCTGTTGTAACTCTTCACGCCCCCCCTCCAGTCTGAACATAAAAACCTGTAACCTCAGCCCTGACCCAATGTGCTTGTTGTGATGACGTCAGCCAGGTTATGCCGACATCCTGTCGGTCACAAGAGAAGCTGTTAGGTAAACCGCTGGCACTTACATTTGGTCTCTTTATCATGATGTAAGAGCGCAGTGCGTCCACATAGGGCTGCTGCAGCCTCTCCACCAGATCGTGATCCTGCACATTTGGCCGATCTGAACAGAGTTGACCAAATAAAACAAACTTGTTAGTCACTTTTATAACAGATAATCAGACTTTTAGTAGAATGTTGATTCATGCTATCTGAAAAATGCAACTGTAAACAGCCCGTTTGCCTGTTAAAGAAGTGACAGGGGCATCATTAGCGCTAAATACATTTTCACTTCTGCACAACCTGCAGTGAATCCTTGATTTCTGACCTGCAGAAAAGATGTTGATGGCAATAAGCAGGGCATATTCTGCTTCGTCCAGCTGCAGGTCATTCATTCCTTTCGAAAACTCAAAGATGGGGTTGATGAACTCAAACTGAAGCCCTGAGGAGGTGAGAGTTGACAGAGGGAAAAGGAAATTAACTTTAAATAAAGAAATGTCAGAACAAAATTGTTTCTTTTTCTACATAAATTACATATCAAACATACACTGTTGTCAAAACTTGCAACTGCTCAGTATTGATGAGATTCATATGCTGTGTTTGATTACTGATGGTAAGCTGTCTAGTTGTTGCAATAGTTCAGGCATGCATTGGTAGGAAAAAGACTATTTGCATGGAGTAAAATTCTTTATAAATAAAAAAATGCAAAACTTGGTTTAGTCTACTTATGTTCTTTTTTTAAACAGCATACAAGACGGACTGGGAATAGACAATAAGCTTAAGTGACACATAATATTCAAATATTCCATCAACAGACGAGCTGAAAAGAATAAATGCACCTGCTTTGGCGAAATCCTCCTTATTATAGCTGAAATCCTTCAGAAATGTGATGCTATCGATAGCAGGGTTGTACCGCCGAGATGTCTCCAGCAGCATAATCTGAAGAAAACAAACACATCTTGGTGAGTGGAATATTAAAATTCAGCTAAACTAAGACTAAAGTATATTCAAAGAAAAAGTTTCAGCAGGACTTTGACAAAGTTTAAAAACAGCACTGCTAAGGAGTGGAATGTCTATTGGTGATATCAATTTTTAAATGTATTGCGAACATATTTTGCATACTGTATGCAAAACTGTAAAGAATGAAGACCTTACTTACAGAATAATTAAATTAATCAATTGTTCAAGTACTTAGTAATATACATATTCACAAAGGTGTTGATTTAAAATCAATTACAATGTCTTGCATTAAGAGCAAAATTAAGCTGGAGCTAAAAAAAAAAACCCAATATCCTGTGATAAATAATGACAAACCTCAATGGTTGACGTCTTCAGTAGAGCGATCTGGTCCTCCCTCGTGAGCTCCAGGAAACCAGGAAGCTGCTTCGCAAAATCCACAATCTCCTGGACTGACATGATCGCAAGCTCAGTGAAGTGGGCGAAACGCTGCTGACGCACTTCTCTGTTCTGCAGGTCCTGACTCTGTGGCCACGGCTGTTGGATGCAAGCACAGAAACATTGATTAATGAATTAGTTAGCATGGAGTAAAAGTTTCTCAGATAGGTTTTCAAAACAACAAAGCAACAAATAGCATTTCAGACATCCGTGACTCTCAATCTACCTACACACATCAGCAGTCACTCAGTAACAACTTGTGTGTGTTGACATTGAATCTCTGCACTATAAACAATGCACAATATTTCCATAATTTTATTTATATGTGCAATATTCTATGGTCCATATCCAACTGCTGACTGTCTACATTGCATTTAATATTCATACGTTTTTATTATTTCATTCCATTTTTGTTTTAAATTGTTAATGCTTTTTATATTTCTACTTGTTTATATTGTAAATTGTTATTACTTTATATTTTTACTTTTTTGTTTGCCAATACCTCTTATATTTCTATTTTATACAGCTGTTTACGATTTATTGTTTTTTGCTATCCACTTTGCTGCTGTAATACTTCCCCATTGTGGGACTAATAAAGGAAATCGTAATCTTAATATTGACCTCCCACATTGCACACTGACCCTTTAAGTGAAGCTAATTTTATTGTCCAAATTTGAGCGAGAATCAAAGTGGTTGAAATAAAATAACAGGTTTCTATATGATAATATTACTTAATTACCTGGTCAGAAAGAACACAAATCTATCCTCTGAGACGTTCACTTACTGTCACTTTCGGTCGGTCAAGAAAAGACCTCTTGTTGCATTGCTTCTGCATGGACACCAGCTTCTCAATCATCTCCTGCTGCTGTGGGTCCAGAGCGGCTGTTTCCTGTGGAGGGGTGGGGGTGACCACTGTGGACGTGCGGGCCGTTTCCTCGTCGTGCTGCTTTTTCATCTTCTTCAGTCTGATTTGTTCCTCGGAGAGCACACCTAAGGGTAAAAGAGGACACAGCTCAGTCACGGAGTTAATAGGATGTTCTGGCTCTGGCTGCAAACCCAAAGCAGAATCTAAAAATGCATCTGTGATTCATTGGCGAACAGACACTCACACTGCTCCAGCATGCCCGCCTCCCGACACTTGCGCAGGCGGCACTGCTGGCACTTGCGCCGCATGTACATGTCCATTTCACAGCGGCCGTTGTTCTTGCAGTTGTACTGGGCGCTTTTAATGACGCTGCGCCGAAAGAAGCCCTTGCAGCCCTCGCAGCTCAACACGTTGTAATGGAAACCAGACGCCTTGTCGCCACAGACGCTGCACACCTCATTGCCCAGCATCTTCGGTGCAGGTCCCTTCTTTCTCTTCACTGGTTGACCATCTATACACACGCGATAAAAAAGACGTGATAAACCACATTAAGAACTTCCAACAATTTTAATTACAACTCTCTGAGACAGCAACTTCTTATCTGAGGGTCAGGCTAGGGTACTGAACTTGTACTCAAGCTTTATTAGACAATAGTTGTGTTCCCATCAACAAATTTATCTGCGCATGCTGAAGATTTGCATGAGAAAAGCTTGATGGAAAGACAAAAATTCAATAAAACTTTCGGAAATGTGCATAACAGTATTTAAACTCGCTTGTGGGGTTTTTTGTCTTTTCCAAAAAAATAGTTAATCCACTAAATGGGAGATGGACACATTTTCCAAATAAGTTCTGACGTGGCAAACATTTAACTCACGTGAGTCATCAGCTGTTCTTCTTCTACTGTTTCTCTCTCTCTATCTTTACTTCTAATGTTTACTGATGGATTAGCAAACATTCAAACCTGCAAACGCTGCAGCAAGGACTCAGTCTTAGTGGTATGTGCTCCACCAGTGAGCCACCGGGACGCCCCAGCTTGGTACATAACTAATTATGTCAGTACTACCGAGTAGCGATTTAAGGACAATCAATCGCAGCCATATTTTGGTACCTAGAGAATGAGACTACGTCACCCCTGCAGTCTGTTTAAGCCACAGTGAATCAGGGCAAAACGGCATCTTCACGTTTTGCCCTGCTGACAGACCAGTGTTGCCAGGTCAATTTGCATGGGCTTAAAGGAAAACTCAAAGGGCAGCTCAATTCGTTTCCTCCCTTTGATTTACCTAATTCCAACTGAGGGTTATTCAATGTGTGCTGGAGGCTAGGCCATGTCTTCTTGTCTCACCTTACTTGAATGAAAAAAAGAGGAGAAATAGAACATTCTAGCTCAACAGAGAGATATATAAACAAACTTGCATATAGGTACATGAATAAGAAAAGCTTATTCTACAATCAAGATAGAGATTTAAAAGAAACTTTAAAATGTGTATGCCCACATGGCATACGGCATATAAAGAGTCAAACTATGGGCAACACATGTCTGTGATTAACAGGAAAAAATACTGGTTTGCCTAGTCTGTGGATGTTGTCACACCAGTTAGGTTACACACAGACATAGCTTAAGAAACACACCAGACAGACCAGGATCTATATGAGACTCTAGATTTATGACTGGTATATTTGATGCCAACTGCAAATTGTCATTTCACTACATGTTGACCAAAATAAAGTAAAATTGACACTATAAAAGTCTTTAGGGTTCAATGTTAGGCATGCCAGCTCTTACATTTTTTATTTTCATAATGGTGATGCATTCAGTGATGTCCAGATTTCCCTAAACAATGACTAATGGCAGTGACTAAAGCAGCAGGACTTACAAAAAAGTACATTATTTCCAGACATGCAATGAGACACTCCCTCTCAGGAGGATGTGGGCCTGTTAGTTTTCTTAACCTAAAAAACATTTCAATTGTGTCCAGCAGCTTTCTAAACGTGAAAAGTAACTCACCTATGCTGGCAGATGTGTCACCTGCAGATGGATCCAGCTTAATGTCGCTGGGCTCTCCCGGCAGAGGGCTGCTCATGTCGGTCAGCGAAGGGCCGTTTTGCGGGGGGACGGGGAAGTCATCTGGCTGGGGGAGGTCAGCCAGCGACAGGAGGCCTTCGTGCTTCATTGTGGTGCTTCCACTGCTCTCCTCAACCATGCAGTCCAGCTGCAGCTCAGAGGCCCCGTCAAACACCTTACTCTCATCTGACAGAGGAGACGAAAACACATACACATTCAAAACAACCAGCTTGTACCGTCGCTCAAGACCTTGTTTCAGCTTGTTTTTGTCTCACTTGTTAGTGTCCTGTTGAAACAACCTAAAATATATAAATACTTTCTATTGAATTTCTGCTGACGCCACTCCTTTGTTTGGAAGGACTCTACCAAATACTTTTAAGCATCATTCATTCTTTTAAAACCTGCTATTTCTGCACAGTTTCAAATAAAGATGATGATCCAATACTATTAGTACTATTTAGTAAGATTCCAGCTGTAGCAACATGGGTCTGTTTCTGACACCTGTGACCCAAACATTTCAAACAGTGTTGTTAAGACCAAAATTATGAAAAAATATTCCTTCATTCGTCCCACAGTGTAGAAAATTTACAAAAATCTAAATGTATTGAAAAAAACAACAACAACAGATTTCCAAAATGCACAACATATTTTAATCTAATAAAATAGTCTGCTTCAATCCATAATTGTTTGCATTTACATTTTCAAAAGTAACATTTCCACAATTCTGGGAGTCAATTAAATCAAAATGAGGATTTTGTTTGTGGATTTTTAACATTTTTAAGGATGATTTTGTCATGAAATATGGCATTCAAAGCTTCATTCAAAAACCTCAGCTAAAGCCTTGAAAGTGGAAAAACAAAGACATTTGTCACAGCCAATAGATATAAAGGCAGTAGTGACACACATCAATTCAATTCTAAAAACATATTCAGCAGATACCTGTGCATGAACTTGACTTAAACTTAACTTGTGCATGAACTCCACATAAATCAAGATGTTCTTTTTATGTGGACAACATAACAGATGACAGAGTAAAAAGACTGTGCTGGATAACCAATCCTAGACTATACAACAAGAAAGTTATACAAACTTTGTCTGAGAAACCTGAACCCTGTCCAGTTTAATCTCACATGTTGGACAAATAAAAAAGTGGTTCCTCTTACCATGACCAACATCTGGGATATCAGTCATAGACAGCGTGGACATCTTCTGCACAGCAGCTTGTCATAACGAAATCAACGTGTACCTGTACAATAAAAGCAACGATCACACTCAGTTATTATGGCATTTTACAATCAAGTGCTGACGCTGTATGCATGTACACTCAGGCTGTGTACACGTTCACACAGATTTGGTTTGATAACATCAAAAGCAACGAAATGATAATCTTACAGCTCTTGACCGGTTCTTAGAAAGATCTAAAATATGTCTCAGACTCTGACATCCTGTCTATGCAAATGCGTGTACAGGAAAGCCAACTGGCTGTGAAAGCAGAAATGAAAGTTTGTCATGTGCCCCACTCCAGTGCATTTCAGGAAACTGATTCAGCAGACACACATGCAAGATTTTTAGCTATTTTTAACCAGCCTGCGAGAAGCCAGTTTATCAGGTCCACCTAAATAAAACTTATACAGCAGCCCTGCAGTAATTCCTACTTTTATGAAGATTATAATGTCTTTTTTTGTCGAAACTGCTTTAGAGCAGAGCTAATTCATCTTTATACAGTCATATTTAGTTTACCATCTGTGATAAAAATAACCAGGTAAGAGTGCATTCTAATTTTACTATTAAATACAGTGAATTAAACACCTGATATTAAAAAAACCTGCAACATTAGCACAAAGCGGTCCCACTCGGCAAACGTTTGTGAGGTTACTTTTTCCGTCAATAAAGTATGGGAAATAATTACTCAATTTATTACAATTTAAATATGGCAACAGTTCTGTCAACTGTGGTAATCAATATCTGATGACAGCTTGATATAATAAAAGTATAAAATTAAAAAACATTACAAAATAAAAGCTACTGATGAGATAACTCAGGACAGTCTCAACAAAAACCAACAGCCACCCTGCAGTAAATCCTACTTTCATGAAGGTTATAATGTCCAGGTTTTGTGCTTTAGAGCGGAGCTAATTCAACTTTATATATGATGTTTAGTCTACCATTCATGATAAAAGTAACCAGATGGGAGTGCATTTTAATTTTACTATGCAAGTACCATTATACTGAACATATTTATGCAAAAATCCTGCAACATTACCACAAAGCTGTCCCACTCCTTGCTTTGAATCATAGAACACAAAGTTATAGTATAAACAGCACAGAAAACTCTCTTACAGCTGACATGTTTCTGTAGCTTCATAGCATTACATTTATCACAGTGTCCAACCCTATTTATTATTGTTGTTGTTGTTGGTTTTTTACAAAGTACTGATTGCTTATGTTGCTTTTCATACTTTGAGCTTAATTTTTTTATTTGTTTTTACTTTTTTTCCCATTTTGAATACATCAGAATCATATTTTGTCTTCATCATGGCAACCGAGGGTGTAAATCACAACTTCCATCACGATCAGTTTTATATTGAGTCTATGGACAAAAATCCAATATTTGCTGATATCACAAAGTCTGCCATTATATGGTTTCAATTTGATGCAGGGGCCAGCGATAGATATGAAACAATTTCATATGTCCATTTAAAAGATACATTTATATCAACTCACAAAAAGAAACTAAAATATGGTGAAGCAATTATATGACTGAGCTCTTCCAGATATTTAAATGAAAAAAAAATTATTTTTAATTAAGTAATTAGAAGAATTAATATAAAGTAGTAATTTCAAAATAAACGTGCATCTTAAAATATGACAAGATGTTTTGATATAGTCATTTTGTATCGATACTGATAGTGTATCGTTAGACCCCTAATAGCAACAATGGGCCTCAAGTTTAAAGTATTCAAATGAGGTTGAGAGGTTCTGTTGCCTCTGCGGGCAATTACTTTCATATTTCACTGTTCTCAATTATTAAAACATTATTTGGGCTGCAGAACAGCCGAAACAGACTCTTCAAATCCTTTTTCCAAAACTTTTTAGAACTTCTGTTACATTATAAAAAAGGAAGTATTGTTTCCACATTTACCTTGCTTCCTGCATTTACACACAAAAATGGCTTCAGTCTGACAGCCGACAATCTACAAAGTTCATGATTGCGGGATGTAATTAATTATCCATCGATTATATTTTACCACTCCAAATACATTACGACCTCAACTTAGTTTACTAATGTCAGTCTATCTCTATGCCTGCTGGCAGTCCTGTTCTTGGGTATTGTTCAGAGAGGAGAAAAACAAACTTGTTGTTATGCAACAGTTTGTGATGTTTTCAATCACTGAAGTACGGTAAATAATTACCCAATTTAACTCAATTCATTAATAATTTAAATACGGCAACAGTTCTGTCAACTGTGGAAATCAAAATCTGATGACAGCTTGATATAATAAAATAATTTAAATAAAAAGCATTAGAACAAAAAGCTACTGATAAGATAACTCAGGGTAGTCTCAACAAAAATCATGGTCAAGCTCAACGCTAGACAGATACGATAAGATAAGAAAATGAAAGAACTGTTAATAACATGACCGTCTCCAATCGAATAACTCCACTTAAGTTATGTTCACCAGAATATATAAAAGGAAAAAACATGATAGAAACATTACACATGAAAAAGCCATGGACAGTGGCGACGATAGTAATTTCAAAAGCCTATTGATAAGCTTCCTAACACCACTGTAAACCAGTAAAGCGTTTTTTGTTGCAAGATAGAAGCTTTTACACTGGAGGTGATAATAAAATAAAGGTGGCATTTGTTGGTGTAAAATGGCCTTGGTGACTTTTTGTTTTAATTTATTATGACTGTTCACTTATTATGGGCTAATATTAGAATCAGAATAAGTGTGACTATGACTAATACTATGTTTGCCTTAAAAAAACATGTCAGCATTTAGCAGCAAACTAGCTGCTTTTTAAATAACCTATAATTGTCCACTTAAAAAAAACATCTGAAAGCTCTACATAATAGTTTAAAATAAAGCACCATTTAGCTCAGATTGATTTGCAGCAGTGACTGTGTGACAGGCATGGCGTTGGACTGACCTTACCTCTGAAGTTGATGTCTTATTTATCGTCTATCCATCCTGCCCATGTGAGTCCACAACGTCAGTCCGTCGATATCCCTGGCGCTGATGGAGGACTTGCTTTCCTGATGAGCCTTGAGGATGCCAAAACCCCCTGTGACTTATTGGGCGGATGTTTAATGACTTGATATCTTGAAGATAGTGAGTAGGAAAGAAGACGAGTCCCTTTCTACAATGCCCAATGGGAGACGGGAGGGAAAACAGAGAGAGGGAGAGGGAGGGAGGGAGGGAGGGAGGGAGGGTGAAATAGAGAGCACAAGAGGTTATTGTTGGTCATTTGCATCGCTCTTAATTCCCCACAGGGCAGTAGTGCTGCAGCCTTTTCCTCTTTGAATATTTAAGCAGACGATTTTACTCAAACAGCCTCACACCAGACAGACATCTGAGGAGGAGCCACATCTTTTTTCCCCCAGTTCTTTCATGATAAAACCAGCACTGTGGCCTCAGATCCCAATCTACAAAGGCTGTTATCACTAAAAGCCTCTCTCACAAAAAAAAGTTTATATAAGTAGATTTGGAACACAAAATTCGCATTTTCAGAAAGCACAAATCAATTAAATGTTATGTCAGCATAGTGCACCGTTAGTCTGAGCTTGTTTGATTTCTGTTAAACGAACCTCTAAAATCTGTTACAGATAATAGGCCTTAAATCAAAGGTAAAAGTTTTATTGGGTGAATTGACATTCTTTGGTTGTAAAACATTTCCACTCTGCCTGTGACCTCATGTCATCCCCACGCTGATCTCTTTGTACAAGTCCAATGTCCCCCACATCTTATCGGCCAGTCACCTTTGTCCATGAGTGTGTTTTCATAGATTGCTGGAAATGAAATGAACGCACCAGCAAAATCAATAATGAACCGAATGACGCCGGAAGCTTTTTTTTACTTTTATAATTTTATATTTAACACCTCTTTTCACCTTCAGCGTTGTGTAATTAATGACACAATCATCCCTGCATGTTGTGCACAGCAGAGGTTCTCAAACTGTTTTTAAGCCTGGGACCTCTTACAACAGGCATGTCCAACCTATGTGCCTGTTGTGCTTCTGCTGGGTTGGAAGGTAAAAACCTGCAGCCGCATGGCCCTTTCTGGAATAGTTTGGACATGTCTGAATTACAAGGAAGAGAATATACCAGGGACCCCGTCATTCCATTTTTCATGCTTCTAATTTGCATATTAAGAGAAAGTGATTCACCCTTAGTGCATACATAGGCTAAATAAAACACATACTTTGGTAATTTTAAATACCATAAAATTAATATACATAATATAAAATAATAAAAACAAAAGGGCTAAGATTTTTTATTACGGAGAAGAATTCACAGATTACCAATACAGTGGCCAAATTTAATTCCCTTTGTCTCTCTTTTTTTTTTTTTTTTTTTACCCAATGAAGGTCAAAGGACCGGGATGTTTTACCCAATAACGTTTACTGCAACTAAAGAGGAGTTTGTGGGAATTTTCTCTTTTTGCATTTGGACATTTTCTACCATTTTCTTCCTACTGAATATTATCGAAGGTGTGCTTCAGCTTTCATAGTCAAAATTAATAATTAATAAGAAAATATATTAAAATGGATCATGGTGTCAAATTTTTTTTTGCAAAGATTTTTCAGTACGCCTACCATGTCTGCAGCATCACATACTTAATTCAGAATGGTATTTTGACACATACAAAGAAAGCACCTCCCTATAATGTGGATACTGCAGTTAGTCCATAATGCAGTTTTCTTAAAATTTGAATGAATCGTGCAGCCCAGTGATTCAAATTGAGATTATTTAGCAACTAGCGGTAAACCAATTACTTATCAGACACTATTTGGACAATCAGTTATTCATTTAGTCATCTTTAGAGCAGAAATGCTTAAAATACTAGTTCCAGCTCCTCCAATGTGACTTATTGGTAGTTTTCATAGTCTTATGATCATTTTGAACTGGTTGAGCAAAATAACCAATTTTAATATGTAAACTAAGGCGTTGTGAAATAATAATCAGCCTTTCTTTAATTTTCTGACGTGTTATAGACCACACAGTGAATCAGCAGTCCCCTTAGCAACACTTCGCTGAGCCACTGACAAAGCCTGAAAAAACTGCAGTAATGTCATCGTCACCGTCAGCAACAGAGTGATTGTGAGAAAGTTGTGCTCATGAATGCCTCCCGGTCAGAAAACCAAACATCAGTGTACAAATACAGTCAGCATGACTGGGTGGGAAATGTCCCTTTCTAAAAGTCTCAGAGTACCAGCGGATGTTGCCCTCTCTAGTAAAGCAAAAATGGACCACCTTACTCAGCAGCAACTTGGTGTGAAAGCAAAGAGTCAGTGCTTTTCAGCTTCACAGGCTCCAAAACGAATCAAAGTTCCCACAAACACACTGATGGAAGAAGAAGTACATTCAGTGCTTCAAGGCACTGCAGACCCACCCAGATGTTTTCACTTCTCCTGACTGGAGACCTCTGTTCAGGTTAACACTGGGAGGAGCTGTTCTCGGAAAATATATGAAGTCTGCCAACTAATTATTATTATTCCTACTCTTAACTCTAACAAACTCTTTGTTATTTTTTATGCATGTTTTTCCCTCTTTTTGTTTTGAGTGATTTATGCAGGTACGAGACTGTAAACCAGAGTCAAATTCCTTGCATGCAAATCTAAATCTAAATCTGCAAAGTAACTGAAGCTCTCAAATACATCTAGTCAGTGGTGGAAGAACTGTTCAGATACCACACTTTGAAATTACTCCACTAGAAAAGTAAAAGCCCTGCATTCAAAACATACTTAAGTAAAAGTACAAAAGTATCAGCGTCAAAAGTATTAAAAATACTCGCTATGCAGAATGGCCCCACTCAGATTATTTTATATATTCTCTATATTGTATTGTATTATTATTATTGATGCATTTATGTAGGAAGCATTTTACTGTTTTACTGTACTCAAGATATGTCTAATTAATCAAGCTGTCAGCTAAGTGTTGGAGTAAAAAGTTAAAAATGTACTTCTACGTGTAGTGAAGTAGAGGTATAAAGTCAAATAAATGGAAATACTCAAGTACAAGTCCCTAAAAATTGTACTTAAGTAAAGTACTTGAGTAAGTGGACTTACGTTTCATTCCACAACTGCATACTTACCTCCTGTATTCTATTTATTTATTATTCCTGTTAACTATGTTATTTTTCGCTGGCAGCTATATGCAGTGGAGTAAAAAAGTGCAACATTTTCCTCTAAAATGTATTGGAGTGTAAGGATAAAGTTAAAAAGGATAAAGATGTAAAGTCACTGACAACAGGTGCAACAGATGTTAAGTCTGTGTTCGCCTACACAAGAGGTTAATCTGACAAAATAAGTGAAACCACCTGTGTAAGTGGAGCAGGGCTATTGAGAGGCAACAGGCAACGAAAAAATGGCAAAACATAACTATGAAAGCCTTTGTGAAGCTAGATTTCATTAGCAGTTAGCTTCTACGGCTAGTTAGTTAAACTAGTAGCCGCTAGTTTCGCAATAGTGTTATATGTAAACACTTAAAGAGAGCATGTTGCAACTTGAAACACGTTTAATAAGTTTCGTGTTGACATTGCTGATACTTGTAGTTTGACCACTGCTAACATTAGTGTTAAAATAATTTAACATTAGCCAAGTTAGTTATTCAACCAGTCGTATGATCAGTAAACAGGTAAACAAATGTTTGGCGTGTAAACATTAGCTAATGTTACAATGCTAACAATAACTGGCTGTACAAACGGTTAACTGGCTAACCTTCAACTGTTGATGGTAAGAAAATGTAAAACTGGATGTTTAGGTTGGATTAGCTTTCATACTCAATCCAAACAAGGCCAATATCGTTAGCCTAACACCCCCGCACTCGAAAGCAACTCCCTTTTAACAAGTTCAATGTAGCTTCGCTGAGCTAACTTCACATCGCGGCTAATACAGACATGACAAAGGGCACAACAACAGGTTGACTCACCGGAGACTTCACAAGTTTCCGACCACTTCTCGGTTGGCTTATGCTACTCCGTGTGTTTGTGGATGTTGACAACGGCTTTGACAACCAAAGCTAGCACGTTAGCTCGCTAGCCAGCGTCGTTATATCATGTGATTGAGCGGCTCCGGGTGGACGAGGCTCGGGCTGCAGCTCAGGCTGCGCAGCAGGAAACACAGAGTGGGGTTACTGCCCGCGGTTTAGTCTTACAGGCAGCATTGGAATGTAACTAAGTACTCTACTGAAGTACAATTTTGGGCAGTGGTGGCAGAAATATTCAGGTCTCTTACTTAACCCTTTGGAGTTTGGGGCTATTCTGTTGGTTTTTGACTCCTTTTCATTCTGCTTGTAGGAACGACTTAAAAAGTGTTCACCATGCCATGTTGGTATCATTGTTTTCACCACAACCTCACCTATATGACCCGATTATTATTTTTTCATTTTGACTTACTGGATCAACATTTTGAACACAAAAACACACAAACCCCCCATAAAAAACACAATAAAATTACAAAAAACACACAGAAATCACACAAAAAATTACAAAAACACACAAAAAAACATATAAAAAACACACCAAAAATTAAAAAATAAACACATAAAAATGAAGCAATAAACACAGAAAAACACAATAAAATAACAAGAAACACACAGAAATCACACAAAGCACACAAAAATACAAAAAACATAAAAACACAATAAAATGACAAAAAAACACAGAAATCACACACAAAATAAACACAGAAAACATAGAAACACACAAAAAACATAAAAAACACAATAATATAAAAAACACACAAAAAATTTAAAAATAAACACAGAAAACAAAAAATACACAAAAACACAAAAAAATGCAAAGAAACAAACAAAAAACTACAAAAAATGCATATAAAAACCCACAAAAAACATTAAATACAAAAGATTACATTAAAAATGCATTGAAATGCTGAATGCACACTGCCAAATTCGAAAAAAATCTCTGCAAAAGACTTCAGTAAAAGCATGTTACACTTGCTCAAGGTAATTTTAACCTTTGCTGGAAAAGAGTTGACGCGCTAAATGGGACATGGAAACTTCTCGAAAAGCCAAAACTTTAGAGGGAAGCTGCCAGCAGGGCTCTCCGGTGCTTTTGTGGACTCCAGAGGGTAAAGTACTAATACCGCACTGCAGAATTACTCCACTACAAAGAAAAATCGTGCATTCAAAGCCTGCTACTTTATACCTTCACATTTCAGAGATAATGTGACTTTCAATTCAGCTTTTTATTCCAAACTATAGCAGATCGCTTACTAAATAAATAAAACATACTAATACAACGCTGTAAAATTACCCTACTACAAGTAAAGATCCTGCATTCAAAACCTTACTTAAGTTAAATTACAAAGTATCCGCATCAAAATGCATTATATTCATATTCATCTCTGTTCTTGTTTTTTTTTTCTTTATGGAAATATCACTTAATTAAAACCAGTTGTGGAAAGTACATTTACTAAAGTATTTTCTGTATGTAGACTATTTGTATTTTAAACAAATATATCCATTGAATTCTACTTTATACTTTAACTGCAAGACAAAAAAAAAAAAACTGCACTACATTTCACAGATAAATATTGTAATTTTTTACGTTTTATTCCAAAAAACTATTGTTACTAGCAGTAGAAGAAGTAAACAGATCCCTTACTGAATTAAAAGTGCTAATACCACACTGCAGAATTACAACTACAAGTAAAAGCCATGCATTTAAAACCTTACTAGTAAAAGTACAAAAGTATCAGCATGAAAATTATCTTTTTTAGCAATCACTTATCTCTTATAATTTTATTCTGCACAAAAAAACAATACAGGTGTGTGATTTTGCCTCTTCCAACAAGTTTGTACATACCGCAACATTTTTTAAGCAAAACATCTGGATCAGCGTGGAATATATACACTGTATATTCGCACTGTTGATTTCCCATTTAAGATTGCCATTTTCTGTATTTTACCATAAAAAATAAAAAGTTTTTCCATCAATGCCATATAATTGACAAAAAAATACTTTATAAATGCTGCATAAATTAAAGATTTTACCATTAAATGTTACAGAACAAGTATTTTTACAAAAAATAAATGCAAAAATTACAGTGATGTATTGTGTGTGTGTATATATACATATGGGTGTTTCTGCAACTACGGTCACTTTTGACTCTCCCAAATTAAAAAAATCAACCTTGATGAATTTCAATTTTAACCATCAGAGTCTGTAATACATATTAACAGGTACACAAAATTATATGTAATCGTTAAGATTTTAATCTGGAAAATGTTTATTTTTTGATGGTTTTCATCACTTTTTCTTACAAAATGTCCTTACCGCAACATTAAAATAACGTTCATTTTATACATTTTCCTTTTTGAATTTTTTCAAAATTTTAAAACATTTACATTTATTTTCATCAAGTTTTGTGCATCATTGTAAAAACTGATATAAAAAAATAATAGAAATTAGGGGATTGCTGCGGTAATGACATCTTGCGTCACAATGTGAATGGCAATTGGACTTTTTTTGCTTTGAAAAAACTTTTACTATTTCATTTGTTCAGTGTTGCGGTAAGGACTCAGAAGTGTGGGACAGGCACATTTGATGAAAAAAATCATAAATTATCAGTAAGCAAAAAAAAAAAATGTATATGGTGCAGAGTAATGTTTATATGAAACTATTTAATTTGAAAAAATGTCATATTTTAATTGAATTGGCTCATTTTATGTATCTCAACATTGAGACCACAGTTGTGGGACATGAACAAAAGTAGTGTTTGGACCCATAAAATGCTTCATAAATTGTATTAAATGAAATTTTTTATTTTTTATTTTTCAATGTCAAGATGTGCAATAACACTGTGTATATATTTATCAAGCACCATAGGACAAATTTTAACATAAATCCAAAATTTCACTGCTGGGACTTAAAAATGCCCGTAGTTGCAGAAACACTCATATATATATATATATATATATATATATATATATATACACAACAGATTATTTTTGTTACAAAAAACAGTGCCAGTGTATTTTACAGTGGAGTAATGTTTCTTGTTTTGTTTTCAAACGGTAATAACTGGAAAAAAAATAATGATGCTCATTTATTATTTTACGGTCTTTTACTGTCGTGGTTTAGCACGTACAGACATTTTTAGAGTGTATATATGAAAACTGCTGGCTAACAGTTTCTCACAGTAAAACCAGAGGAAAATTAAAATGATTTTCTGAGTCGCCGCTAGAGGGCAGACTCTACTAAGGCTATACCGGAATTCGAAGCGGATATACATTTTTATCTTCGTCGAAGAAGAAGTCGAAAGAAAACAATCACAAACCTCCAGTGTCCGATTCTTATTTCATGCACATTTTCAGCACCATCGCACCGTTTTGACAAAAAAGGACACCATGCCCGTTATTTGTGCAGCGACGGGATGCAGCAATAAGTTTGTGAAGGGGTCGGAAATCAGATTTTACAGGTAAGTGTTCTCCGTTGGAGCTGAGGCGCCGAAGTTTTCGGTACGAACCGTTTCACGTTAGCTTCAGCTTTAACTCTAAAAAGGCACAATCTAGATCAGATAGATAAATATAATACTACATTATGTTCACTGAAGATATCTCCTCTTTACGGCTACGTAAAAGTTAAATTTGCGAATAGGTTTAATAACTTATCCTACCATGCTATGCTACACCAGTCTTTAGTGTTGATGCTAGCATCCGTATAATTCTAACCTGGTATATCCAGACATTAAAATACAATATGATACAATTAACAATATTATTTTAACCGTTATACCGGTTTAGAGAAATGCTTGAATTTGAATAAACTCAAACATAATCACTCATTTAAAGATTATGCCATGGACATGGGCAAGAATGAAATCATCATATTAAAACATACAATCAAGGTTAATATGAACAGGTGGGAAAATATTCAGTATCAATATACATTGATTGCTGTGGGTGTAAATGATACTAAAACTATATTGTTTGTACATTGAGCACAAATTTAGATTAGATGTGATGATAAGTGTGGAAATATTTAGTTTGGGTACCTGGAACCACTGTTACCTAAGCTTGAAATAATTTGCTGATTTCCTGTCTGACACACAGAGCTATTTGCAAGATAAACCACAAACATTTGCATTTTTTTAAAGTGCAGTTTATCGTTTGGTTAGTGGTGGCAGTTATATCAGCCTTGTTGAAATGTACTGTAACTTATCTTTTTAAAGAAGAATTAAAAATGTAACTGAAAGCTGTCAGAGCAAAAAAGAAAATAATGTTAATGACCTGTTAATCTTTACTAATTATGACATAATAGTCTAAAAATGGCATTGCCTTAAATGCTGAAGAAATGTTAAGAAGAAAACTGGATCCAAACTGTAATCGACACCATGGATTTGATGATTCGGGTCTAAATTCACAGCCTAATGCTTATGCAAATACATAGCAGCATACAGTCTTATCATCAGTGAAAAAGTTTAATTTATTTATTACAAGAAAATATAAAGTTGGAGTGAAAACACAATAAAACATACTAAAGATTGTCTGTTGCAGCTCCTTTCACTGCTGTATTTTATCATGTGTAATTGTTTTAAACAGTCTGACAGAAAGACAGCTGAACTGTATCAGGTGTGCTGATAAACATAACATATCAAAGCTAGGTTTATTTTAATCACATTGTTACAACAACAAAAAAGAAACTACAAAAATCTGTGACTAATGGCAGTGCAGTTGAGACTAAAAGAAAGAAGAGTTTACAGTTAAAGCTTTTGGCGGTAAGCAAAAGGTGACTCAACAATAAAAAAAAAGATTCAACTTCTGATGACATGGTTTTATTGTGAAAATGTTGTATCAAATGTTTTGCACTGGTTGATGCTCTACACAATTTTATATGTCCACTTGCATTTTTCCAACATACAGAAACATAATTTACAGACGTGGACAGCATCTTGCAGTGTTTTTGAGACAGCTAATATATTTGCTTTTATAATTTCCCTCCCCATGACTGTGTCCAGTTGCAAAAAAAATCAGTGTTTAAGATTTGTTTGTTATAATTTGCTTTGATAGTCCGTTAATCAAGCTGTTATTTATTATGTTAACTAATTAGGTAGATGGCATTGGATGGATTGCATTGTGCAGCCTGGTTATAAACCACCTCTTCTCTGTATTAGGTTCCCACTCAGTAAACCTCTACTTGCCGGCAAATGGGTGCACAGCTTGGGGATGAAAAACTTCATCCCAACTGTCAACACCTGTCTCTGCTCAGAGCACTTCAGGGCCGACTGCTTCAGGGACTACAACGGCAAACAGTTTCTGAGGGAGGATGCAGTGCCCACCATATTCAGTCATGGCCAGGACTCCTCAAAGGTGTTACATAAACTATTCTTCTCTAACAGTTTGTTTTCAGTGTTTTATTTTTTCTATGAGGTGACTAAATATCTGTGAATATTCCACAGATTGAACTTCGTAAAAGAGGGGTGATACCAAAGGAGACAAACACTGCAAATCAGATGGGAACACAAGCAGACAAAGAAAGAGTGAGAGAGGCGGCAGGTCAACGCAGAGAAAAAAGAGGAGGGATGAGGGTGAGTTTTCTGTTGCTGCAGCATGGACTATGTAGATATAATTTGATCTCTGTTGTTTTAAGAGCTTTAAACCACAATTTTATTTTTTTCAGATGTCTGTTTTCCACATGTTTTTATTAACTTATTCACAAATGCATAAACTATTGTGGGGATAATTTAAGTTAGAATAACATGTACTTATTTATTTTCTCCCAGGGTGGACGAGGAGGCCGTGGAGGGAAGCAGCTGTCTGACAGGTGAGACAGTGTGTGGGTGTTTCTACATTCTTGCTGTAGCTCAGCTGAAGTGTATGATATAATTCTTTCTTTTCAGTCGTATTTCTTTATCTCAGCTTTTCATTGAAGTGAATGAGTGTCTGAGCTCTTTATCATTATGTAGCTCATCCCAGGTAAACCTGCCACTGTTTCAGTTATACTCTGGGTATGTTTGTGTGGAAATGAGACAAGATTAAAAACAGCTTCTTGTGACATATCTTACATTTCTGTGGTCAAAATGTCGTTTTTGAAGCATTTCTTTTTTCTGACACAAATACCGGACCAAATGCAGACAGTATAAGAAGCGAGATATTGAGCACAAGTACAATAGATTTTGATAGCTGTAAAATGTTTCCCACCTCTGAAGATATGGATGTCAGCGTCTAGAAATCAAAGAGGAAGAGAAATTCATTGTTGGAGTGGCACATATATACAGTCATGGAAAAAGTTATTAGACCATTGTTTTCTTCAATTTCTTCTTCATTGTAATACCTGGTACAACTAAAGGTAAATTTATTTGGACAAATATAATGATAACAAAAAAAAGCTGATAAGAGTTTAATTTAAGAGCTGATATCTAGACATTTTTCATGGTTTTCTTGACGATGATTTTGGTTATTATCAAGAAAACCATGGAAAATGTCTAGATATCAGCTCTTAAATTAAACTCTTGAGGTATTTGTGTTGTTATCATTATATTTGTCCAAACAAATGTACCTTTAGTTGTACCAGGCATTAAAATGAACATGAAGTTGAAGGGAAAAAATGGTCTAATCATTTTTTCCATGACGGTATATTTCCAAACCTGTACTCGCTTAATGGGAGAATATAATGCAGCTACATGTAACATTCAGAGTTGAAAGCAGCTGTATTCAATTTTAATTCACAGAGGTTACAATGGATTCCAAGGGCAAATGAGTTTCACAGCAGGAATGACATTAAGACGTTTATTTAAACAGAAACGATGGTGCGCTGAACAACCTGTTATGTAACCAACTGTCTTCTTAATCCGGTCACTGCTGATTGGAAGATATCTCTGACCAACCACCAAACAAAGTTTCCAGTTTCTGACAACTTTGAGGATACATGTCTTTCAACCCAGAGACTTTAGCAAAACATTGCACAAAATTTTCAGATTGACATGCCCAATACCTACACTTGAACCAATTTCCATGGAGGAGGGGGGTACAATTTGATCAACCTAACTGTCAACACTGATGCAAAGCCATGCCAACGTTCACACGTGTAACACTTTCACTTTTCACAAAACAACAGCTGAAACAACTTGAACATCCCGTCTGATTGTATTAGAGTTTTCAGAGGATAGAGCTCCCTTTCAGCCCTGAGCTGAATAATGAAATGAATTAAATCTGAATGTAGATCTGACAATTGTTTCATAATGATGTGAAAGACAAGTGTCCCCAGGTTTTTCTCCCTCATTAAATGTTTTATAATATTAATTTTCATTGTCAGACCGCACTGAACCATGAAATATGTCATTTTATATTCTACCGGGATCATTTTATATCGACAGATGTGAAAAAAATTGAAAAAGTAATTAAAGAAAAACACAGAGGAGAAGATGCTTTTTGAAAAACTCAGTCAGTAATGCCAGTCTTTGATCTTGTGTTCTGCAGGCAGGCTGCTGGAGCCAAGAGCAGAGTGTACGACAACAAAGGCCGACTACTGTCCAACAACAAGGACATGTGCGACTGTCTGGACGAGGATTGTATGGGCTGCTTCTATCCTTGCCCCGAATGCGGCTCACGCAAGTGCGGGGTTGAGTGCCGCTGTGACAGAAAGTGGCTTTACGAGCAGGTGGAGGTGGAGGGCGGAGAGATCATCCGGAACAAATTCGCTGTATTGTAATCAGTGACTCTTCAGGGAAATTTCACTCTCCCTGAATACAGCTGCCAGTCAAACACTGGGCTGATGGACTATTCAAGACTATGATGCTTTTTTTTTTTAAAGAAATCTTCCACAATGTTATGAAATAATCAGGTGTCTTAAAGCTACTATCCAAGGTAGGAAACTATGCAGAATAATGTAAATATTCTGCTGAATGTTGGATGTGCTTTGTGTTCCACTTTTTGTTCCGCTGTTGTTTTCCAGTAATGTCTCTTGTGTGCCATTCTTATGTGTTAATAAACTATTTTCTTAATGTTTCATGTCTGCGCTGTAATATCTGCAGAGGTGGGAATAACTTAACTTGATCTTTTAATGCCGAAATGTCTCAAGTGAAATACCAAATTCAATTTTGTCTCAATGAGTCGCTCAATTCTGTTTAATAATTAATTCCTAGTCTACCTGGATCATCTACAGAAGAGAAAAAATATAGAAGAAATCATATCACGTCTGAAATATGTAACATCAGGATGCAAAAACTTTGGAGAGTTAAAGAGAGATTAAGGTTTTCATATAACTATGAGCAGAAGTGCAGTTTAATTATGTAACTTGCTGAATCAGCACAATAGATAAACGTTTGTACAGTTTGTATAGTTGTATCATATAATTTTTTTTTTTTGCATATTCAACAAAACTGATATTTTAGCCTGGCATTGCGAGACTAATTTGCAGACACATATTGGTCTGGAACCTTATTTTGTGTCTCTGATTAGACCAATTACAGCAAAGAAATGAGCTGTGCATCACATGCAGGTTGGTGGCCCAATCACAGACTTTCTAAAATTACAGCTAAAAAGTCACAGTCAGATGTGTTTCATAAAAACATTTTAAGAGAGAAATGGGCAACGCAGTAACAGAATCTTGATTCATATTTGATCAGTCATCGTATAAAACCTGCTCTTATACGAGAAAAACAATTGTGAATGTCCTCTTCAGGGCCAGGATGGCTCCCAAATCTGGCTTAATCATAATTCGTAATATTGTCATTGTCAGACTGTGGCAGTAATACGGAATTTTATGGCTAAATCTACCCTCAAAAATCTTGTTTTTTTCTGGGGTTGCCTATCACAGTCACAACTGTTACTTTTAGGCCATAAGATGAACTATGAAAGTGGCTAGAAAGTGTTTTTTGTTCGCACGTTTGTGCACTACTTTTTAAATGCATTTTTGCAAAGACGACACCATTGTGGACTTTGGGTTAAAAGTTATCTGCAAAATATCTTGCAGTATTTTGTAACAAGCAATAAATTATTTAAAGTGAATTAAATTAAATGAAAATAAAATCTTGTGTTGCTGGTTTTGCTTGTAAATTAATTTATACTCATTTTGTCAACACAAAATCTCACTCAAACTGACATGTATACATAAACCTTACATCTGACACAAGTATTGATGCATTGGTATGCTCGAATGTAAATTTAGACAATGAATTATAGCAAATATGTTTAAAAAACAACAACAAACAAGTAAAATCTGTCATGCGATTACTCAATAAGAAAGCATCTTATTTTTTTGTTTCGTTAACAAAAGCTCAGAAAGATCTCTGTCCAAGGTCTTGTATGATCAGTTCTACTGTAGGAGCTGCTGTATATCACTGAGTTAAAGTAACAAAATTAATCAGGAGATTCTCTTTTCAGTGGAGAAGAACTATAAAAGGGAGTTATTCAAATGTCTAAACCTTTAGTCCCACGGTATATCTGTCCGGTGTTCTGAGGTGTAGGAAGGTAATCCCTCCTAAATGACAGCTTACCCTTCATTCCTTTATGTGTGTTATAAAAAAAGCACCACTGTGATGTTACATTGAGGCCTTTTAACAAGTACAGACATTAATTAATGTGTCTGTGGAGTCATCCTTTCAAAATGTAATTAATTTTTATAACATGAGGTCCCCCCCCCCCCCCCCCCCCCCGTTTATCACAGACTGGACGCACAAGAGGACCCATCTTTGTTACTTCCCCTGACACACTGACCAAAGGCAGCAGGCGAGCAGCATGACACAGCAGTTCATCACGCCGGCTAAAGAAAGAGCTGCAGATCCGCTCAGACAGTAATGTCTCATTTATACACATCCTGCTGTCCTTGAGCTCAGCTGTAGGTCAAGTGTCATGCAGCCGCGGGTTGCTTTGTTTCCATATCCTCTTGTTTATTTTCAGCAAGTGCTGACAAGCATCGTCCTGCCAAATTATAACTTTGAGGATATTTAGTTTTTTCTCAAGGGCATGTAAATAAAAAGCTGCTCCTCATTGTTTTTGGGGAGAAATACGGTGTGCAGTCAGCTTACCATAACATCACAATGCTGTTTAAACAAATGTAGGTGTGCTGTTTTGTACTTTCTGCTGCTGTTTTCATTGCCACTGTCCTCATAATGCATCTTATGGCTCATTTTTAAAGGGCTACATAGAAATGAAGCTTATTAATATTTATAAAACCCAGTCGATGAGAGCAGAGAGCGAGTCGATGCAAACAAGTAATTCATCAAAGCAGCTGAAGTTCTGTTCCAAACTCCAATTTAAGTTCAAGCATTTTTTTCAGTTGGAATTGTATGTGGCACCAGCTCCAAATGCAGGAGATGCTCCAAAAAACTAGATATTAGGATTTAAATGACGCCTACATTCTCAAACTGACTGCTGGAAGGAATATTAAGCACATTATGTTGATGTTAGGAGTATCATTAGGACATTCTGTTCATTTCTATGTATGTTTTGAACCAGTTGAACCAAAATAGTTCCTGCATGAAACTTCTCCCAACAAGGTTTGTGGATTATACTGAATAACTATGTCATGGTTTCTGGTACGATACATTGCTGACACATGAGACATTGTTGAGTTTAAAAAAAAGTTTTCGTAATTTGAGCACCACAAGCCAAATGCCATCTAGTTCCATTATATTTGAGAGAGAAGGTAGACATCTCTACAGCCGAAATCTCCAAAGCTCTACAACTCACACCACAACAATCTAGATTGATAAACAGCGCTGCACATGAGAGGAAAAAATGATAAAACACTTGCTGGTGAAGCAAATTCACATCTTTGCATCACATGGAGTTCAACTTTGATGAACTCTGACCATCAAAGTTGCAGCTTCAACTGATGGTAAATCACCTGCATTCGCGTGACTGCAGCCTAAGAGGGTCAACGTTCTAGGAAAAAACACACAGTGTATTGTGGTAGCAACCCTGCTTTGTTTATTTTACTGAAACTGGGACCATAATTCACAACATAAACATCAAGCTGTATTGAAGAAGACTTGAGACCATACGGTCATAAGGAAAATGTTTGCTGAGCTATAAATCAAGTGAGAAGTAGGGTCAGTTTAATATAGTCTTCTGTAGTATTGGACTTTTTTTTGCAGCCACTAGAGTCGCCCCCCTGCTGGCCATTAGAAAGAATGCAGGTTTAAGGATCTCCTGCATTGGCTTAACTTAGAGTAACAAACATTCATTGTGCCCAAACGATAAATCCTACTGTGTTTATTGATCACCTGATTTCCATTTAGCACCATTAGAAGTACAAAGTCTTCATTTAGAGACTTTCAACATTTCATGTTCATGGTACCCAGAATATGTATCCAAATGACTGATGACCCCATGACTGTTCCTCTCATGCCACCATGAGGTTGACAATTGTAGTTTTTAGTGACATTCCTTGACAACTATTGTCGGATCGCCATGAAATATTTAAACATGTAAAGTGAGAACAAATATAAAATACAAACTTTGAAATAGACTTAATGATGGATTGAAAAATGTAGCTCTCTGTTGGGGTTTAGATGAATTTTAAAATGGAGAATAATTAATAACTAGAAAATTTCCTCTGGGGAAATTCTGAAAGGGCCACGGGGGCTACTGCCGGTGTGTGTACACTATGATGAGATTCTTCAGAGATTTCAAACTATGCCCTTTACCCTCAAAATGTGTGTGTGTGTGTGTGTGTAGCGAAAATCGCATAAAGTTACCTGTGTGTGTGTGTGTGTGTGTGTGTGTAATTAAAATCACATAAAGTTACCTGTGTGTGTGTGCACGTGTGTGTTTGAAGCATGTGTATGCATGTGTGAGGAGTTGTGCACGCTTACACACGTGTGTGTGTGTGTATCTGTAACTGTAATCACATCAAAGATCAAAGGCAATCAGATCAAAGCAATCAACAGAATTAACTGGCACCTGTTCCGGTATAGTGACAGCAGAGGCAGAGAGGCTGGAATTTCTGGCCTCGAACAGAAAGCATTTTTGGCAAAACCATAATACCTATCATTGATCTGACTTCACTTTGAGCGTCCCGAGTTCTTCCTGAATGTCTACATATGATTTTTTTTTAAGAAAAACTAAAAAAATAGCTTTGTTAGAGCAATCTAAAAAAACTGTTCCATCTTCCTTTTTTCTGAAATCTTCCTGCATTTTTAATATGGGAGCCAATGAGGCTGTTGGTGGTGTTGGTGGTGCATCTGTGCGTCGTACGCCCAAACTATAACTCTGACAGCTTTACCAGAGGATTGTGAGTGAGAAGACAAATTTTCCTACGTTTCTATGAATAAATTATTTCTGTAGAGTGGAATTTGCGGCCTGGAGCGCAGTTTTCAAATTTATTTTTTGACATTTTTTTCTCTCCCTCTACACTCTGGCGATGATGTCACACACTGTGACACGAACTTTCCGTGCAATACACACCCATTATAATCTCAGAATTTCTCCAAAAATGATCATGGTCATTGAACACGGATTGATAAAAAACTATATGAGCTATCGAAACGTGGATTAATACACCGATACACAAGACTTGTGTCTGCTGTTTAAAGTTTAAATGGAGTCTCTAGGTGAAATTATGCCGGAGAAGTAAACGTTTAAAATTCTCCAATTATTGTTGTTTTTCGCTCATTTTTTTTCGGCCGTCCCATTCATTTCAATACAAAATTTTGGGCAGTTTTTCGCGACATATGTTGCGAAAAAATTAATTTTCTTTAGAGAAAAGTAATAGCACACCGATCCCGATCAAATCACGCGTTTTTATATATAATTTGTCCTGCAACTCTTCAAGTTGTAGGACTAGTAGCGGGACGAAATTGCGTCCGGAAGAGGAAGAAGAAGAAATCCACAGTATAACAGTAGTGCTCGGGGCCCCGAGCACTGGTCCCATACAGCAATAGCTGTAGGGACCAGTGCTCGGTGCGATTGCCCCGTGGCCCTAATAAACATGAGCAATAATAAGCAATAGCAGGGAAGGTGAGTGCCTCGCTGCTAAGCCGCGGCACTAATTATAATCTAAATTAATTTGCATGTAAAGCAAATAAGGATTATCTATTAGACTATAATGTCGATTTTTTTTCTCTTTCTATTGCTGATATTCTGGGGTTTTTGAGTATGGATTGTATAGAATAGGCAAAAATCTTTTTTTCAGTTTTTAATTATGGAGAAATTATCAGCTGAAAATAAATATGATTCATTCCAATTTGGTACAGACATTTTATCTTCCTCTCAGGCTGGATTGTAATAACTTTGACAATCCTCTAACTTTCTAAATCATCAGTTTAATTACACAAATAGCTGCAAAACTAATGATATTCATGTTAGTATTAAAATTGTGAGCATGTTAAAGCACCTCTGTGCATGAGTACAGCCTCACAGAGCCATAACAATGGCTGTAGATTCTTTGTCCTGTTAATGGGTAACATAATTTCATTTGCTAACACAAAGCAGCCCAGTTGCAGTGGGAATGAATAAATTACTGAATGTTTCAGTGGAGGGCTGCAGCTCTGGTTCTTAAACATTTTGGTTTGGTGGAGCCCCAGTACTCTCATCAGCTTAAATCACAAACTAATTAAACTCAAGCTGCCAAATCAGAAAGCAAAAATTAAACAGATACAGGGAAATACACATTCATGTTCTGTTAATGAAAGATAGTCGTGATAAGTGTGCTCTGGACCATGCTGTATATAACCTATTTAAAATATATTTTCTCCTCAGTTTTGATACAATTCAACACAAGGAAGAATTCATCATAGTCCGACACAGAGCCATCCGCTACATTACCACGTCTGTTTCCTCCCTCCAGCAGAGCGACAGACTCGTCTATAAACTTGATAAAATGTCTATCTAAATATTGGCTGCGGCAGTCATTAGTGAGGAGAGAGCACGAACCTCCAGGGAGCTGCTGGATAAAAACAAGCCGCTATTAAAGGACACCAATGACCTGAAAGAACAGAAATCTGTCAGCGGATATCCAGCCTGCAGTGTTCGCAGTGAAGCGGAGATGTGACAGAAGAGTCTGTGTGGAGTTTAAAGGCTGAAACAAAATCTATGTGGGTGAGTGAGTTGAAGGTCCGTCTGGATGTTGACAGGGAAGATGAAGCACTGGAGCTGTCCCATCTTTCACTTCTATACGTGTGAATAGTTGTAATGCTTCACACTTAAGCGTGTATTTTTTAATTTAATGAACTAAATTATATACCTGTATTGTCATGGAACACATTAATGCTGGTGTTATCCCTATAAAGCCTGAGCCATGAAATAATTGCCAGAAAATTATATATATATATTTTTAAACTGGAGTGTTAATTGAACCTGCTGACAAAAAAAATCCAATATCAATGAATTCTTTTCTTTTTTTTTTTATTTGTATCATATTTGATACATCAGGTCTTTTTATGCAATTTGATGCTCACAGTTTGTTTTTCTTGAACTAACAAAAACATATAAAACCTAACATTTTTAACCTAGACTTTGACTTTCCTTTTAACATTTCCCTAAACATGCAAAATATTTAACATATAACACAACATCATACATCTGCTGATATGAAGTTTTCAGGCAGCAATGACTACAGCAGAACCTGCATATCACTTTTGCTACATCTGGTACTTTTGTGCAATTTGTTGCTCAGTTTCTCCCCCCAGGTTTTTCAGGGGAAAAAAATCACACTGACGATGTAGAGTTCTTAAAAACTTGTGTATCAAATATGATACACTTGGCTTTATAGGGTTAATATTGAAATATCTTAACAAATATATAAAAATCTGCATTTTATGGTTTGAAAATGGCTCAACATGCCCTCCTATCTGTGTTGTCAAAGTAAAAAAAAAAACAATGTTAACGCCCCACACATCAAACACACGTTTTTATCTTTTAACCTATTGGCAGAAATCCACAGCCTAACTTGAACCTCCACTCGATTCAGATGTTATCACATGGTTGACTGGGCGTTATCAGTGGGATGGGCCTTGTTATCAGCCCATTCAATGAGCTGGGCCAAACAAACCCAGGACTTTCATCCAGCAGACGAGGGTTTGTGTCCCAAAAACAATCAGTCAACAATACTATTTGAATTAACGTCACTTAACTTCCAGTTTTCAGATCGTCCTTGTAGCAACTTAACTTCCACCATTTACAATATGTATTTTACTTTTTAAAACCTGATTAGACTTTGTCCACACAAAAACAGGTCTTTTTTACAACCGTAGCTTTGTGCATTTAAACCTTTTGTCTAGAAACAAACGGCAAATGTAGATCTTTGAAAACTCTGGCCAAGGTGCAGATTTTGCAAACTCTGTTATCACAGAGACAGGGAAAACTGAGTTTCAATATGCTTTATTTAACCAGGTAAAAAACTCATTGAGATTTAAAACCTCTTTTCCAAGGGTGACCTGGCCAAGACAGCAGCACAAAAGCAAAATGGTTACACCAAACACACAAGACACAAATAATATACAGTCACACACTACAAGAAACACAAGAGTTGGATTACATGATTACACAGTGCAATCACAAGATCCAGTTGAGCCAATTTCTGTCTTTTAAGATTGACTTGAATTTCCCCAGAGTAAGATGTGTCAATTTCAAGTCCTTCTGCACATAGTTACAAGCAGACAGGGCAGAACATTTCAAATCCTTTTTGCCCAGTTCAGTTCTGACTCTCGGGACCTGCATCTATCTGTATGATGTCCTGAGAACACATGCTATATTGGCTGAGGTTTCTACACATGTATAAACACAAGTACGTAGGAAGGAGTCCAAGACCAGATTTATAAATAAAAGTTAGCCAGTTAGAGAGTCTACGGACATACAAAGATGGACAATGTGTGACATCATATAAGAAACAGTGATGTACATGATAGCTGCAACCAGTAATAAAACACACAGCACAGTGGTATACAGTATCCAATTTCTTTAAAAACTGATCAGGAGCAAGCAAGGGTAAAAAAAAGTTGTGGTATTTTGTCTTGTAATGTCAGTTTACCCACATGTTTACCTATAAATGTACAATTAAGTCTTGACTGTTAAGTCTCTTGTCTTTATTTAGGAACTTAGCAGTTTTAGGCCTGGGAGTCCGACACAACAGCCCAAAAAGTTTTTATGTCCAGACCCAGACTTTACAGGTGGAGGGCAGCTTGTAATCTCTGCGAGCAGCTCTCCTGTCTCGTCATGTGCAGGCAGGCAGGCAGGAGAAGTCACCCAGGATCAGGTCTGAAAAGTCTGGGGCTATTTATAAATTATCTGGTGCTGTTGCTTTAGGATTAGGGTTATATCACTGCCTGTTTGGCACGCTTTCAGCGCTTCAGTTGTGTAAGATTGAGATTATTTTTTAAATACCTGTGTATGTGTGGACAAGGCCTTAGTGAAGTAGCTTTGTAGCGTAAATTGGAACTGCAACATTTTAACTAAACGTTTTCATGAGGAATGGGAATAATTCATCGATCATCGATTAATGGTCGTTAAGAATTTGGTCGATCACGTGGAATTTTTAATCAATCTGTGTTTGTTTTAATTTTAATTGTATCTATGACTGTGTATCAGTACTCACTGAACTGAAACAAGGCTGATTGTTCAGTTCTGCGGCCGTACTTCAATAAGCCAATGAGCTGAGAATTAAGTTGAATAAAGCTAAAGTTTGCAAACTGAAAGTGGCAATAACAATTATAAAACACACAGAAGTACAAGAGTATTAATTTGGGCAAAACTAGCTTACTGTATTAAACCTTGCTAGCATGAATTACTAGGTTTACTTTTATCCAAAACTTATTTAAACACAAAACACATTAAATATGCAAGATTACTGTGAAAACTAACCTCATGCCTCTTCGGGGGCTAAAACACGTTATCTTTACTGTTTAATCTCACTTGAGTTAGTTTTTACTATTGACAGGATCAAGTTTCTTTTCGTCCTTTCAAAATAAAAGCGTCCGTTATCAAAACAGGCTTTTGCCCACTGTTGTATGGACTGATAACCTATGAGCCTATGAAAATTTTGGGGTTTGTGAGCTGCTTTTTCTCTTTAACAAAACATCCCATTTACTTTAAAATTGCTGGTCAGCCTCTGGCCAAAGAACAGTTATGGCATTGATTTAGATATGGGAGTGCTGTCATTATTTCTTTTTGTATCCCAAACTATGAGACTAACAGAGAAACTCACAGACAATAATTTCCAGCTTTAGCTCGAGGGTTTGGGATTGATTAATTCAATTCCACCAAATCTGTAAGTGGAGATGGCATCTTTGGGGAGTTATTCAGCACTGGTGGAGGTCTGTGCAGTCTCTTCTAATGCCTTTTATTTACCAGTCCTTCTAGAGGAACTACATCTCTTTATCTCCATCTTCCTCAGATTCCTTCAAGTCACATCCATCCCGCGCCCTCTGTGCTGGCTATGTACCTCCGGGTGCTTGTATTGAAATAAAAAATGTTGATGTTGTGATATAGTACAGGCAGAGGAAGCAGCTCCCTCAGGCCACAGTCCATCTCTACATGCCAGCTTGTACTCTTGTCCTCTACTACAAGCAGCTTAGGTCAGCTTTGCCTGCAGGGTCGGTCATCCAGTCTCAACTCCTTTTCCTCCAATCTGAAAACTTACTGAGACATACTTCAGCTCACTCTCTCATAAATTTTCTTCCTGAACTTGTTTCAGTATATTGTGGTCTTAAAGTAGAAAAAATACTGTGTAATCTTTCTACATCTTATTTCTTTTCCAACCTTTTTTTCTGTTATTGATCATTCTGTACTGTTCATTAATCATTTCATTGATTCTCTCACTTGTTAGGGAACTTTCTTTGACCCTTGCACTTCTGGCTGCCTGAAATATTGATACCATTTAAACACAAGTGTTCTACAGCTGCATACATTTATAATCACTCCAGATTAGACCAAGGCTCATCGTCGTTTTCAGGCCAAGGGCCCCTCAGCTGATGGAGAGGCGGAGCGGTTGCAGCACTGCAGGTAGTAATTAACAGCTTCTCATGTTAATGAGGGAGTTCTCTGTCATTAGCAGGGGCCTCAGGTTGCTCCACCTCTCTGGATTAATAAGATGTTACGCTAACAATCTGCAGACTCAGAAACTGCACCTGCTTCTGGCTAAAAACAAGTGTTTTCCAAAGACAATGACAGTCGACCGAGGACTCAAAGGGTAGAGGGCTGATATCTTATTTCTCTGCAAAGATGTTCATAAGTTCTGTTTTCGAATTGTAATTTCTTGGATTTTAAGACAAAACGTCCCAGTTTCTGCAAAACTGAAGCATGCGTTGCATTAACGGCAGAAAGAAAATATTATATTGCTGTTGAGTGCTCATTTTAAGTCTTCTTTAGGCCAAAACAATAAAAGACAATAAAAGTCCGGTTGTTTAAGGCAACTGAAACAAGGAAGTTGTGCAGGTGATATTAAAAAAAAATACAAAAGTCGTGCAATCCACAAAAGCAAATAAATAGGCAAAGAAGAAAACAAATCAATAAAATAAAAATAATAAACAGGGCAAACACTTTGTCTAAAAGAAACTTCTGCGGGGAAGATAATATATTTAAATGATCTAAACATATTTAGAAAAGTATTGGAGGTAATATAATTTGGGGTGTAAATCATGATTTTTCACCATGATACAATATTATATTGATTCTTTGCACAATGATATGATATTTTGCTTTCATTTCATTTAAGTTAAATTTGATTCAGAAGCCTGTGATTAATATGTGACAATATCATTTGCACATTTATTTTATTAACAAGCTCTTCCAGACATTAATATGATAATCAATGTATTGTATTTTATAGAAAGCGCAGGACGTTGATCACTGAATAAATATTTATCCAATATGTTTTATCTCATCACGCCTAGAATGTTCTGTACACAGGTCTTAAAGCAATTTTTGGGAATATGCTTGTTAGCTTTATTACCAAGAGTTAGATTAAATGACAATCAAAAAACTACAGATCAGACACCATTAGCTTAGCTTAGCAGAAGGGCTGGAAACAGATAGCCTGACTCTGTCCAAAGGATAAAAGCACCTCTTAAGCTTACATATTAACACGTAAAATCATGTTTGTTCAATAGAAAACAAACAAAAATACAAACAAACAGTGCTGGTTGTAGGGTGTGTGTGCTGAACAACAGCTGTTTCCCTTTTATGTGAAGCTAAGCTAACATCTCCTTTTATATTTGACAGACGAAAAGTGGCACAGATCCTCTCATCTAATGTCAAACTCTTCCTTTAACAACAGTGCAGAAACAATAAAAAGTGGCAGCATCATCACAAATGCAGCCCATTGCAGTACCGGCTAAAGTGCAGAAACAAAAATGTAAGATTCTGCAAACTGAGCTGTTTCCACATTTAGTGTTGCCTCCTGAGGAGAGCCACTGATCAGCAGGCACTTAGCAGGAGCTTTTGGATACACTGCACACTCTATATTTTCATTTCCACCTGTCACAGAAGAGGTGAGCCCTGCTCTTTTTCTTATAGGATGACCTCCAATTCTCAGCGTGAAAACTTGAATTGCAGGATTATTGAATTTTCGGGGTCAGTCGCTTCGGTCGGGACAAGGAGGGAAAACTGTTGGTGGGACATTTAATCTCTCAGTCGGCCTTTAAAGTCAATCTGCTATCTCACCGCTACATCTACAGAAAATTTCTCCTGCACTGACTTGTGACATTTCATCTGCGCTGACAAATTGTTGGAGGCGTTAACAACGACAGAACGGAGCGGGTTGAAATGTGTGACTGATGACTTTGATTAAAGACGGCTGAGATAGAAAAGGACATATTTAAAACATGATGTATCTGATGAAAAAAAAGACAAAACCCAAAAACTTGAGTGATACCTATTTATTTCAGTACCAAGTCACGTGAGACAAATAATACGTAAATGTAGGTTTCTTTAAAGAGACAGACAGCTGGATATGTCTCCATGAAAGCGCCCGCAGTATGTGTTTCCTGTGTCACACGCCGTGCATTCGCAACTTCTGGCCACAGGGTAGGTGACGCCCACCGGACATCCTTTAATGTGTTTCACCTCGTAGGTCCAGTCCCCGTTACAGGTTCTCTGTTCAGGCCAGTCGTCATTGCCGATGTAGACCGGATCCTGCCACACCAACAGACAACAGTGAGTGATTAAACATTAATGCAACTAATTCACATGAGAAGGTGATTTTTGACAAACACAAACAAAAAGGAGCTTAAAGCAGGACATTCAAGCTTTAATAAAAGCAGATAATTGTAAACTGCTCACTTCTGTCTGCACATATGAACAGTACAAACAGATAAAGACAAAAAAGCATGTTTTAAATGGACAGAAAAGGAACTCTGTAACCGCTAAAAGTCTTAAATCTGTCATTTTAAAAGATAACAGAGTTAAAAAAAAAAAAAAAAAAAGCAGCCACTTAAAAAGCAAAATACATTTTTTGAAAGTCTATCACTTAAAGAGTTAATATGGTCATAACTTTGCTGATTTGGCAGAAAGATAAAACATTTCTGAGAAGAAATAAGAGTTATATTATTAAAAAGATTATTTTTAAACAAATCCTTTTGCACCATAAACTCTTTCTGATGGGCTTATATGTAGGAAAACACAATAATAATAATAATAATAAAAATGAACAAAAATGTATCAACCTCAGGAACTGATTCCCTGACGAAGCACATAATGAATAAGATGGATGTTATCAAGCCTTCCATTACAAAGGGTAACCTGCATATTGAAGGCTTTACATCATATATTTGGTAATATATTGAGACTCTTCATTAATTTAGTTAGGGATTTAGATTAAGGAGATTAAGAATGACTATTTTCTGCAGACAATGCTGCTTCTGAGTTCATAGAATTTAATTTTTTCTTCTCAATATTTGTTATAAACTGCACCTACTGCAGTTAATTATTTTATTTAGTTATTAGTTATATTAGTTTTAATTAATTATTGTCTAATTTCCTTTTTTTAATATAGCTTACCATTTATTAAAAGAGGAGCATTCTTGTTTTGAGTTTTTCTTTCCTTTTTGTGTGTGTTTTGTGTAACTGCATCAATTTAATGTTGAGTTATATTATATATATATATATATATATATATATATATATATATATATATATATATATATAATTGCGTTTTATATTATATTATCATATATTAGAATGCAAAAGGCTGTATTTAATGATAAATCAAACTATTGTTTTTAAAAAAAAATCTAACTTTTCATCTTTTTAAGGTGCGTTGAATTTTCTATTTTTATTCTCGGGTTCAACACAATTATCTTTTCTTGTTTTATTTGTTTTTGTGAAAATGCAGAAAAGTTGTAAAAAGCTGAACTGAGGTGAAATCAATGAAATATAAAAATTCACACAAGCTTATTTATCATAGAAAGTAATCAATAATGTTTCTGGATACTACAATAATAACAGTATTATGACAGCTTTGTACTCGAATTAAATATATTAATGTATGTAAACAGAATAATTGCTGGTTTTTCTCTCGATAAAACAAATCAACTTGTGCTCAGAGTCTGACTCCTCCGTCACCTCGTTGTAACACTGTCCCACACAGATGGTGGTGTGGATGAACTCCGTCCTGCCACAGCTCTCCACTGGGATGCGGGCGTTGGTCAGATGACAGCCGAAGCTGCAGGACCGCCCCGCCCCAGCCAGGGCCAGCATTGCTGCCATGACAACCAGCTGCATCCTCTGCCGGGTGCAGCTCAGACGCCTGCCACAAGAGGGGATCAGGTCTCACTGCAGACACTGTGGCAGGAGATCAAGTTTAACAGGATTAAAGTCATCTCTGCTTTGAAACTTTTTCTATCGTTATTCAGCAGTTTGTTGGTTAACAGTGAAGATCATTTTGTTTCGTGTTGTCTGCAGTTACATGGACAAAATCAAATCATCTCTGGTTAATGTCTGTTAACACTATCTGAAGCCAGTTTGTCTGTGAAATCTATTACTGTACTAAAATTAGTACTGGCTGTATAGTTCAACCCCAAGTCCCAAAATGTTGGGATGCTGTGTGAAATAAAAACATTATGTATCAAATTTGTAAGTCAGGTTGTAAATTTTGAACATAAAATGTGTTATCTTTGTGCACAAATGATGATCTTATTATTGCATTCTTTGTTGTTTCACAACTTTTTCTTGGAAATAGAGTTAAAGAATGTAATCTGTATTTAATTATTTAATGGTAAAGATATGTTTGATGAGAAATCTGTGCCAAAATTTATTTCCCTTCTAATTTTTTTTAATACTTTATTTTTTCCATTTTTAATATGCTTTCAAGTTTACAGTTCATGACAAAAAAGAAAAGAAAAACAACAACAGAAGACGTAAATGAAGACCTCAATAATAACAATAATTTAAAAAAAGACATAAATAAAGACATGAATAAATAAAAATCATAATACATCTTTATTTAAAAAGTGCCAAATTTATTTTCATGGTGGAAACCAACATTGCTTTTCCAATGCCTCTGTCAACAGTAAAATAATTTCTCCACCTTCAGGTTTTTATTCACCCTGCAGACTTTTTCTCAGAACATAAAGAGTTGGTTCACTGAATTAAACCGATCTATTCCAACAGATGAATGTAGCTTTGTTTGTCAAGGCTAAGAAGGAAATATCCATCTGAGATTTCAACCTCAATATATGAGGTGAATGTAATTTTGTTTCAAAGATGTCTGTTAAAAGTTCACATCAGCTGCATAACTCTCCTATATTATTAGCACTTGATGAAAGAATCAGCCATTTGCATGTCACCTGCATGAGATTAAAACAGAAACGTACCTGTAGAGCTCTGCTGATGCTTTGAACTTCAGTTGTAAGTCTTCTTCTTTCTTCTGTTACTCTCTGAACATCTGTAACAGCTGTCAACCTGTGGCCGTCCTCTCTGGTGCTTAAATAGTGCTGCTCACAAATCCTATTAATCCATTCAACCTTGGGCTCGGTGCTTTTCTTCCCACCTGTTTGGGCTTAAAAGCAAATCTTTCCTTCAACAGTTCGGGGATGGCCCGCGGCTCAAGGACGTTCCTCCAACACACGAGGAGGAGCGAGTCGGTATCTGCAGACATCTTGTTTGGATTACACGAGTGGAAGGATTAGATGGACCATAGAAATATAAAAATAAATCTATCTGCCCCCACAGTGAGATGGAAAACACTGACAACAGCATCAGCAATTCATTTGCCATCCTCCATCTTCACTGCTTGGTGTCTGTCATTTTTCCACAGTATTAATGGCAGATATGGCCGTTTATTGGAAAAAAATGTTTGAAAAGAAAAGAATGATTGTTATTATCCTCTATGAAGTTTCACAAGGCTTCTCTCAGTGTGATTAAAATGAAAAGCAATAATAGCAGCAAAATTCTTTGAAAGACTGAGAAGGTACAACTTTATTAAAACAAAAGGCAATAGTTAAATTAAATGTACACATTTACGGAGATTAATGATATAATCATTATTAAATCACTTGGTTCGAATGTTATTGAACAAATTAATGGGTGTTTTCAGCAGTTAAATGGGCAAGTAGGAGTCTGCTCCACCTACTAGTAGGTTCAGTAGGTCGTTATGAGCTCTACTAGTTTATAACGAAATACAAATTCAAAATACAGATAACAGACAAGACATATTACATACATTATAAACTATTACGTAGATGCTTCACTAAACTTTGAGACAATGTTTTTAGATGGCCAGGTGGATTTTGAATTTTTTTTTTTTTTAACAGCTTACTTGTTTAACGGAAAGAGACTGTATCGGATTGCTAACAGTATCAAGAGATATACTTAAGGTTGCCATTTCAGTATCGGACCTGAAAAAGTGGTATTGTGCCATCCCTAGCACGAACCCCAGTCTCCTAAAGGTCCTGTTCGTTTGACCCATACATTTCTCTTCCTGCCCTATAAATACATTTTTCATGATTTATACTCACTTCCCCTTTCGCTTTTACACCCCATAAGGTCACTTTGTTTTTGTTTTTCATACCGACCAGCATCTGAAGAGGGTGCCGCTAAACAACACACGCTAATATAGCAGCCCATTGAATGAGCTGATAACGACCTACTGAACCTACAAGAAGGTGGAGCAGACTGCTACTTGCCCATTTAACTGCTGAAAACACACATTAATTCGTTCAATAACATTCGAATCAAGTGACATCTCTGTAAATGTGTACATTTAATTTAACTATTGCCTTTACGTAATAGTTTATAATAGGCATATGGATAGGCATATGGATTGTATCAGATTATACTTATTTTCTTATCAGTATCGATAGTAGCCCGATATCGATACTGCATATTGGATTGCCACATGCCCAAAGTTAAAACAAAAGTTGACAATGCTATTTGAAGAAACTACTACTAATACTCACAGTTCCCCATGTGCAGACTGAACTTGGAAAGTCAGCCTTTTGTTTTAATGCCCCCGCGACCTGGAATGATCTTCAAGTCACACTGAGGATCAATACGATCAGAACATTTTTTTCAATTTCATAGCTTGATTGCGGACTTTCCTGCAACTGTTTTTGGCTTTGGTCATTTTAAATAGCATTTTAACTTAATTTTATTCATTAACCTTGTCTGTTATCTGTATTTTGAATTTGTATTTCTGTACTGTCTGTAAATGTACTCATCATCACTGTAAATGAGGCAAACCTCAATGCCTTATGAGATTAAATAAAGTGTATATGTGTCATCCTTGTAAGACATTAACTTCTGGCATTTACGTGCATTTATTTATTTATTTATTTTATTTATTTATTTATTTATTTATTTTTACTGTCTTTTATAATGCCTAAACAGGACATTTTTTCCCCTAACCTTAGAGAAGTGGTTTCTTAGTGTAATCACAACAAAACTGCAGCCTGTTAATTAAAAGTAGTGAGCGTCCATTGAATGGGCTCATAATGACCTTCTGAACATGCCAGCAGGTGGATCAGACCTCTACTCGCCAGCCATTTGTGTGGGCTGATTACCGCTGATTCAATCCTCTGATAACATTCAACACAGGTGAATAAATAGATGTTTTATCTTCAATTTTTAATACTTTGTGTCTGTGGTAGCAATATGTAAGGGTGGAGGTGTGTCACAGTCTCTATACGTGTGCATGTTTATATTTGAAGTTTTCTTTTTTGTAAGGTAAAAGTTACCCAACGAGTCATCCAAGAGGATTTTGTGACTTTTCATTTCCCACTGAACCACTGTCCATGAAATAAACTTCATGAGTTCATGATCAACTGAATTTTGTTCACAGAGCGAGTTGTGGTTGAGTTGAGTTTTGAGGATGAAAAAGACTGGCCAGAAAAAAAATGTTATTTTAAAGTCAGTGTTTTTAACTTCACACACCTAAAATCACTGTTTTAAGTGTTATTATGGTATCTTCGAAATCATTCTGACATTGCTTTTGTTTTTTGAAAAATGACACCATCCCAGTTAATATCCAAGTGTTGCTTTCAGCCCATTTATCATTCAAATCAAGACTCTGTAATATAGAAAAAGACACTGTCAGAAAATCTTTTTTTTAATCCCACAACTATGGAATACAAAAATACAAAAAGTTTGTATGATCCAAAAACTGATACATCAGCGTCTAAAACTGCAGGGAACCTTTTTGGCACTCTGCATCTTTATGAATAATCTATTTGTATGAATCATAAATCTACAACTCCAAAGTTCCTCCAAAACATTGTTATTAATGATGGCCAATTTAGTATTTCACTTGGATCCAGGGGTAGAAGGAATATTCAAATAATGTACCAAAAAAAAGGAGCAATCCTGCACTGAATAATTAATAATAACAGGGGGAAAGTGCTGCATTCGAGCAAAAGTAATCAGCAAAATGTACTTAAAGTGTCAGAAGTAAGAGTACTCCAGCTCTTAGAGTGTGTATTACCGGCTCATTATCACTAATGCATTTTAATGTTGGAGCTGGTTAAAGGTGCAATGTGGAAGACATGGCCATTTAAAACAATCTAACAATGAACCAACATTATCAACAGAATGTGAAGAAAAGACTGTAGTTTCTATGTCAAAAACGTCTATGTATTGTGTTCCAGATCTACTGAAATTAGCATGCTAACCAGCTAGCCCCAGCCGTCCTGTCTTGTAATACCAAGTACCCTCAAACAGTGCTAGAAATGGTCATTTTGTAAACTTAAAATAGAGCTGCACACACAGGCAGCAGCCTGGTGCTTTCTGACAGCAGCTTTACATCTGAAACTAAAACAGAGATTAAAACCAAAACCTGAACTGAAATTGCACACTTAAATTATAGCCAATGTTCTATACCAGGGGTCGGCAACCTTTACTAACTAAAGAGCCATTGTTGGCCAAAAAAAAGAGAAAAAAGTCGGAAAGGAGCCACAAACCTTAATCTGAATCTTACAATGAAGATAAAATCGCCTACAGTCTAAATTACCCTATACCAGCATTACTAATAGGTCATAATGAGCATTTATTAATATGGTTTTATCAGAATGCAGTAAGAACCCAAGGGGGGAAAAAAAGGCTGGACACCGAAGAAATATCTCAGGCGATTTGGAATCGAAAGCTAGCCTAGAGAGGGAAACTCAAAACTAGACTTGAAGTTGCAAAAATTCAGAAGTCAAGGCACCGGTCCAAAGACTTCCGTAAGCTATGATGCACATTTTTTAATGCTGTATATAAGCTACACATTTTACAACTGAAGAATGCAAATTGCTTTGGGCCTAAACCAATGATAGGTGATTGTTTATTTTTTTGTCACAGCCACAGGGAGCCACTGCATACTGCCTGAAGAGCCACATGCGGCTCCAGAGCCGCAGGTTGCCTACCCCTGTTCTATACCATATAGTCCGAGATTGTAGCCGTGTTTCCATCAAAGTTGAAGCGAATTTTAAAGCAAAGTTTTGAAATGTTACATTAAAGAAAGTTTCCATCAACTGGTTTAGAGCGAATAAACAAAGCTGCATACATTGGTCGCTGCGTACTTTGGTCAGAGGATGGCAGTGTAATGTATTGCTGTAGGCTAATCCATCAGTAAACAGTAGAAGAAGAAGATATTGCACAAGAGAGAGAAAATGGAGAGTCTTCGGGAATTGGATCCAATTGGGAAACTTATAATCCTTCTTTCATGTACTATTTTTTCAAGAAACACCAAAAAACTTTTACGCACATTTTTGAGTTTTATCAAGTTTCAGTGTTTCCATCAAGCTTTTCTCATGCGAATCTTCAAAATGCACATTGGAATTCCTTGATGGAAACAAAGCAGGGAGAAAGGTGCTTGCTTAGTTTTGCTGAATTTCTGGATGCCTATGGAATCACGATTATGCTATTTGATCAGATAGATGCTTCACAATTCAGCCAAATATTGCTGTTTGATGTAACTTCATACTACACATAAAAAATGTCTGTCCGTCTGCAATTATTAGTTCTCTGACTGGGTCCTTTATCATATTACAGAAGTGTTTCTATGTTATCTTCTTCAGTAATATAATAACTAATTTAAATACTTTAATAGAGCTGCAGAGCCCCACCTGCCACTTTGGAAACCTCTGTTCTACACTGTTGGATTGTTGGTTAACATACTAGACCTATAAAGAAACTGCACTACTCCAGTTAAATCAACAAAGTACCTCCGAATTGTACTTAGATGCAGTCCTGCAGTAAGTACACTTAGTTTTATTTTTGTTTCAAACAGCTGAATCAGCCTGCGAGGCCTGCAACTGTCTGCTTTTGAGAACTTCTGTAGTCTGCTGCAATCAGTAAAAAGTTAGCACTGCACCACTAGCTGGATGGTCTGCAGTGATGGTGGAATATAAGTACTTGGGCAGCAGCCACGGTTCATCCGACTGCTGCTCCGTCTGCCCTTGCAGCCACCAGGGACTCACAGCATCCTGCCTTACTGCCATACCTGCCTAATAAGGCTGCAAGGACCTCTATATAGTGTCACCTTTGTCCTCTAAGGCACCCTCCTTCCTTTAGCTGAAATACATCATTGTTTTCATGCATTCTGTCCTTTAATGAACACCAGTCATAGCTGATTAATCTCGCATTCAGAAGAGAACACATCATTAGTCATTTTCTGAGTAGTCTCCATAACAGGCGGTAATTCTTCTTAAAATGAGGGCATCTGCACTAAAAATGTGATTTATGAAGTATAGAGCTGAAACCATTGATATGGTAATTACATAAACACCTTATTCACAGTGAACCTGAAATATGAAAAGGGCAGGTCAGACTTTTAAATTAATGTCAATATTATGGTCCTAAATATAGCGATTTGATGTTGCAGCAAGTTTAAAGAAAACATTACCAAAGACGCAATAAAATAAAAATGTTCAAGTGAGCATCTTATGTCTCTTCCACACAGCCATAAGAGGATAAGGCCTGCCCTGTAATGCCACTTTAAAGCCCACAGGGAGTCAATTTGGAAGTGATGGACGAGGTGAAGGTTTCAGTGCCCGGGATGATTTTCTGGTTCATAACTCTAAGCACTACTATATAAAAAAAGAAGCTCATTTGGGTGTAACAGCTCAAACAAGCTTTCTATGAAGCCGCACATAAAACAGCTCCCAGCCGTTCGTCTTGCTGACAGCACAAATTTGAGTCATGGGTCATTGGTTTTGAGCTGTGGAACAGAGTCCTCTCCCTTTTTTATCAACACACCGTAAACAGGGCCATAACAGGACTGACAACATCCACAAACCCACCCAGTCACACCTTGCTCCCTTCTCTGCAGAGCCTCGCCTCTTCCATCTGCTACCATACGAGTCCGTGATCACAGTCGCTGTCAGAAACAGACTCCTTTAAAAAAAAAGCATTGTGTGTCGCATGCAAAAAAAACTCTCCGAGGCCCTGAACGCACCGCATCACCCCACACTCACGTTTTCAGCCCTCCTTCCATCAGGTCCAAACAAACGCCTCCACAGCGCTGCCAAGGACAAGACTTTTGTTTGGTGACTGTGCTGGATGTTTCTGTGTGGATGTAGGTGGTAGGTGTGTTTATGTGTATCGACTGCTGATGATTCTTCACTGTCTTCTGTTCTCTGCTTTCTCTGTTCATATCTAATCTCATTCCACATCTCCTGTTTTATGTTTTTTACTGGCATATCTGCATTCTTCTGTTTGTTTTAATATATCACGGCCACATTATTCAGAACATAATTAACTGTGGTCTTTAACTGTATGATTCAGGGATGAAGCCAGGATTTAAAAAAAAAAAAAAATTCTCCAACACAACCCCACACACCAGACGTTTTGTCTAGTCATTAAAAAAAAAAAATCCTGGTCCTTTTAACTGACAAAAAAAATCTGAAAATCTAACCTTTTAATAATTACCTGCTGCAGCAGCATGTGGCTGGTATTGTTTTCACCTTAGTGTGTGTCATGACTGCAAAATGTGGTTCTGGAGACACCTGCTGCAGCAGCAACAGCCACAGAAGCAGATTAAAGTACTTTGCCAGGTGTTTATGTCTGTCTGCCTATCTGTGGACAGATTTTGTCACTACAATAGCATCCCCTCTGTCTCCCCCTTCCATTATCTCTCTGTCACTATCAATAAAGGATGAAAAATGCATTTCTAACATGGGTGTGTTTCGAGCAGGGACGTTCGAAGTAAGCGGGTGGAAGGTCTTAAGAGATATATATATATATATATATATATATATATATATTTATATTTATAATGTTTTGCCCATGTATGAATGGTTTTATACAAACTGGAGTATGTATAAAAACATAACGATTAATCAATTTATTGATCGTTAACGTTTCTTCCAAACGCCCTTCCTTTGCAGCAATATTTGTGGATAGAAGGATATAAAATACTTCTGATATATTGTAAATTTGTGGTCTTCAGAGCCAACCAGCACTGACTTAAGTGATGCTTAGAGTGATGAGGCTTAACTTAGAGAAGTTTCCCTTTAATGTTAGTATTTCACTGCCTCCCCTTTGTGAAATATTCTGCAGCTCTGCTCACACCCAGCATCACTGATGTGTGTGATCAGAGGTAAGCTTGGCTGAACCTGTAACCACACCCAACAGTGATGTCACAGTATCCATGACTACACCTGTAGATCACTGCAGCAAAGTTACACCACTAGAGGTCAGCAAAGACATTTTAGTGGGGGTAAGTTACTCTTAAAATTGGGTTATTTCATATTTTCACACATCAATACAGAAATATTCACTGTGATATTGACGTATACCACATTACCCATCCCTGCATGAAATGAACAGTTAAGCTGAATGACTTGTATTATGCAATTCATCGTCTCAAAGAGAAGAATATACCTGACAAAATGAAATGTTCCTGCTGTCCACTAATGCAAAACTTGTCTTTCCAACCACACTGACAAGGTGAAGTTTATCATTGCATAAAGTCTTACAAAAGTCAAAAGTCTCCAACTTTTCTGACCTCATCAGCCAGTTGTGAATGGCGTTCTTGTAAAATTACACTAATGAAACCAATTTTTACAGCATTCATAATTAGTTTTTAGTGCAGGATTTTTCAGTTTGGGGTTAAAATCCTAAATTAAATGACAAAGAAAAGGGTGAGTTGTATATATAATAATATAATAAATATAGAGGAAAAAATGGATGTTCTAGCTCTCAGGATGAGCATTAAAATGACATGCCACTTCACTATAACTTTCAAAATCAAATTAAAATCAAATTTCTTAAAAATAGATTGACTTTAGCATCCTGGGTGGGTTCCCTGTGTGATTTAATAACACACTGGAGGGTTTTGTCAGCTGTGTTGCAGCTCTGGCATCAGTTCAAAGTGCATCTAAACTTGTGTGTAATAAGCATAGACTGTATAAATAAGGTAATAAGGCAATCTCTATCTTCACTCTATCACCTCTTATCATTACTGACCTCACATCTCCCCCTGGTGCTGACTGAGGTGGATGCTCAATGAAGTGCAAGAGGTGAGTGTGCATGATGTGTGTGATGTGTGTGTGTGTGTGTGTGTGTGTGTGTGTGGTGGGTGGAAGGTGGAAGGTTGCCTACATGTTCTGCAGACTAGAAAAGAGCTCCTCTAATCTGATAGAGTATGACTGTGAAGACGAGCTCTTTAAAGAATCACTGAGTGATATTTGCACTGTCAGCAGGACTGATGATTTCACAAGCATAAGCCTCCGCATTGGATTTTACATTTAGATCTCATGAGAAAGAAGCAGTGATTGTATAATATGTTTCAGAAGGAGAGACTGCACAAGCAACCAAAAATATCCCTACAGGAGTATTACGACCAGAGGTTTGAAAAATACCTGAGGGAATGATTAAGATCCCTTAGAGGAATATTGCATCCGTTTTCTGCTCTGGAATAACAGGCTGTTCTTGTCCTAATTAGAGTTTTTGAGTCAAACGGATAGTTTGAATCAAATGGACTGGACTAAACGGGCTTATAGCTACTGATTGCTGTGTATCCCAGCTCCAGGCCCGCGGTGGTACCTGCAGAAAAACCAATTATCTGCACAATCAAATTAAACCTGGGAGGTTTCAAAGGTGCAATGAATAAGACCTTTACTGTCCCATTGCGCAAAATGATCCAAATAAATCTGTGGTGGCAATAGGGTGGTTGATCAATAACAGTGACTCAACAGTTACTTCGCCAGGTGCTGAAAAGTCTGCTTTTTTAAAGTTTTTAGAGTGTTTTTAAAGGCTGTGTGCACTTTTGATTTCTTAGAGAAAAAGCAGCTGCAAAAACATGTTTTTCAAGGGAAAAGATGATAAAGAAAAGTTGATATTACAGAATTATATATCACATTTTAACTAAATATTCTGCTTAACTTGTTTTTTATGACAAAAGACTATGACTATTTGTTGCTATATGTGTACAGTGAAACTATTTGCTCTTTGTTATGTATCATTGTTTCTAAAAGACTGTGATATAAATAAGAGCTAATGTGGCGACATTAATAAAATAAATCCCCATTATTTTCAATACAGGGACCTGTCTGCTGTTTTCCATGTTCATCACTCAAAAAAGGTAATGCATAGTTAATTGCTGTTTTAAATAGTAATGCATTGTTTGACGAATGAATATCTGAACAGTCATTTGTTAGACTGCTTGTTGTGCTGCAGTCTCAGAAAGTTGGGTTAGGTCTCTCTCATGTTGAGATAAAATCAAAATTTAAAAGTGAAGCAAAGTGGTTGACTGATATGACTTTTACAATGGCTGCGGCCAATATATAACCCTGATATATGTTGTTGGTGTTTTTTGCATCTGATAAATTCCAACAATTTAAAAATAATAACAACATTGATCTGCCCTCAGTCAGCAGTGCACTTATTTCAAATTAGTAAATGTATCTACTAAAAAAAATTATGAATGAAAAATAATGAAAGAGCATTAATCAGCATCATCAAATCTAACCCTAACTTGCACTAATAAAGAATAAGAAATGTTCAGGTAGCAGTCTTCCCTGGTGTTGGCTTAGCGAATTACTATATAAAAAAAATTAATATTAAAATGTATATATTAAATGTTCACCATCGTGAGCACAAGCAGATTATCTCAACATGGCATTAATCGACTCGAAACGATTAACTGACTGACAGCAAAGTGTTCTGCTTTTTTTCTATTAAAAGATAGTTTAAAACAAGATGATTACTTCGCATTATACAGTTTTGTGAATATATGTACTATATGAACATTACATAATTCAAAGTAGGTAAACAGGTGTCAGAAGCTGTTGTAGTTACACTCTGCTTTTTACATTTTCATCTTTTTGCGGGGGCATAAACACATTATTAAGATTTTATACCAGGGACCTGATAATGGCAGAGGGCTGCTCGAGTGTCACTTAAAGTCTTGTTGTTATCCTCGAGTACAGATTTATGAATGGTTCATACTTTTATCTCTCACCACTTGCTTTCTACACAAGGCTTGGCTGAAATCTACAAACCTTTAAAACACCCTCAAAACATGATACAACAAGACAAAGTGGAACAAACAGGATCAGTGTGAATCAATGTGTTTGATCTGCGGATGGATTGTTTGTCACACAACTCTGTCTCCTTGAAATTACATTTGTTGTTGTCATGATGGTGGAATGAGAAGGAGAGGAGGAGAGGAAAACAGGAATAAGAGCCACTTCCTATTTTATGGAGCCCGAAATTTTGGGGTAAACACCTGAACTGAACCTCTGAGATTTGTGATGTAACATGACCCCCTCATATGACAGATATTTGGGTCATTACCGTAATTTTGGATTATGTTTCAGAAATGTATACTCATTACTTTTTCTAGTCAAAAATAGATCAGGAAAAATGTGGCAGTTATCAGTGGTGGAATGTAACTAAGTACATTTACTCAAGTACTGTAATAAAGTACAATTTAGAGGTACTTGTACTTTACTTGCGTATTTCCACTTATGTCTTTACTTTATACTTCCACTCCTCTACATTTTAGATATAAATATTGTACATTTTTCCTCCACTATAGATGACAACTTTGACAACGTATTCTTATAAATTAAACCACATAACAGTGTATTTAGTTGTCGAATTTAGCTTTTTAATTTTAGCTTTATAACAATCTTCAAATTCAGGTGGTCCTGCATAACAAGTACTTTTACTTTTCATACTTTGAGTATATTTTGATGCTGATTCTTTTGTACCTTCACTTAAGTAAAATTTTGAATGCAGGATTTTTACTTGTCGTGTAGTACACAGTGTGGTATTATTAGTTTTTACTGAAGTAAGGGATCTGAATACTTCTTCCACCTCTGGCACCTATAGAACAACATAACATTGTTATTGATCCCACCGTGGGGACGGCTACATAAAATAAGTTCACCAAAAAAGGAAATCTGTTACCAGTCCAAGTCTATAACCTGGCTTACAGGACTGTTGCACTCTCTTGCCCTTGAAAAACTTAACATTAATGATCAAATAATAAAATATGGGGATGTTTTATGGCATTTCCAGAGGGGGAGAAGGTTGCAGTTTTTCTTTCTTTTGGACTGTTAAGGAATATATATGCGTAAAACTAAAACTACTCACTGTTTTAGAAATCAAGCAATATATACTAAGATGATCTCTTGCTGTGAATGTTCTATATACTGTAACTTACTTGTCTGTTGTCTTTTTTCTTATTGTAGTACTTGAATTGTATAAAAATGCAATAAACACACAAAAAAGTTTGACAAAAAAGCCAGGCTTATTTTAGGTGAATCCGACTAATTATCAGTTGATTTGATTCTGTAAAGGAACTTCATCTAGTTTCTCTGCATACGTTGCCATTGTAACTAAACTTGAGCTAACAGACTGACCCAAAATACTATTTATTTTTATAAACCTATTTAATAGAGCAGGCCCGGGCTTATTTTCCATAAAAGCAGGAATATTTTAGACTTTAACAGTCTATATTAAAGTAATTGAAAAGTTTGTATTAACAATTCATAACTTTCATTTAGTGTTTTTCAACTGGAAATACATTTATAACTGAAGGGTGATATCAGCTAAATTGCGACACTTTTTTTGGTAAATCGCTTGGGACAATAATACAATTGCATATATGCCTTTTCCATGCATTTTTATGATTAATAATGACTGTTTCTGATCATTTTGTGTTGAAATTATGTAATAAAATATAATTATTTAGGCCCTACAGTTCTTGAAACATCGGTTGTGACAACTTTTTTTGCATGAGCAGTTTCAGGTTAAATGGGTCAGCTGTTTCAGGTAAGATGGGCCAGTCAAACTGCAAAGGGAAATGGTAATTTATCATCAATTTTAATTTTAAAACATAATTGCTTTACAGCCACATTACATTTAAACTGCATTAAAAAAACTCATAGAGCCATGAAACAACAAGAACAGAATAGTGAACTGTGTGTGTGTGTGTGTGTGTGTGTGTGTGTGTGTGTGTGTGTTTGTGTACCTGCTTGTGTGGCTGTGTGTGTGTGACTGGTGCGTATGTCGGTCGGTGTGCGTGTGTATGGGTACGTGTGAATATGTGTGGATGTGTGTGCATGTACGTACACACACACACACACACACGCACACACACACACACACACACACACACACACACACGTGTGTATACATACATGAGCTAAGCTATCAGTTAGGCTACTCTTCCACAAATAAAGCTTCACTACACAAAAGCTACCACCCAGTAATATGTAACAAGCTAAGAGTTTGAGTTGTGCTAATTTCACATGACCATCAACATACAGGTTTTAGTTGAACCAAATGTCATGCACATGTGTGTTTGTGAATGACACAGAGGATGACCCATTCTGGCTGAGACCATGTGGCCCATTTTACCTCAGTGGGTTAAGGTAAATTGGGCCACCAAGGTAAACATCACTTTTCCAAAAAATATGTTCATATACCAAGCTAACAGCATTATTTCTGATGGATGCCATCAAGACAGATATTATGCATAGTTTTTTTATGTGCATGTTTGTTTATTAATAGATTTATCATCCTTATAATAGTTTAGTTAGATTTGGTATGCCAGGCTACTTACCATGCAGCTTTCTGGTGCAGTCCAGATTTTAAGTATTGCCCGGCCCACCATAGCAACCATAAACCAATTGGGGGGTATTGGTTTATGGATATATTTGTTTTGTACATTTTACTATATGCCTCCCTTGGATGATGGTCACAACTTCAGCTGACTGCAAATCCCCAGTTTGGCTTGGGGCTATGGATAGGTGAATGTGTGTGATCTAGGAGTTAACATGTTCTGTATAAAAGGACGCCACAGAAGAGACCAGACTTAATAAACCACAAAGACCACTTTCCTGTTGTTAAGTCCTCAGTTCTTCAGAAATGTCCACGATACTCTCCAGATCAGGGACTGTGCCTTTAAGAGAGAAACATCAGACAAATGCTTTTACTTCCTTTTGGTTTATCGCTTTATGTTGCTCTGCAACAATACTGAGGGGCTGTTTTATGCAGAAATTTCTAGAGATGCAGTTTGCACATCAGTAGAACTTGTTTAGTTGTCACTCACATCTTATGTCATGTTTTTACACATTTTATGCTGATTTGCCAAAAGCAAATTCCCACTATGATAAACACTAAAAGATGTGTTGTATCATACAGTAACAGCTGTTGATTTTACATCTGCAGCGTCAACAAGAATTCAGCAGTTTTCTTTTTGATTTCTTGTAACTAAACTGTTCTGGGATGTAGTAAAAAGATAACGAATAAATGACCACTTATAAAACTGATGGCAGGTATTTTTTAGTGCTGTTTTTAATTATTAAAATTAACGAAGAGGTGTCAGAAACAGTCAACATCAATTATGTTTTGTTTTCCTGTTTACTCACAGAAGAAATTGCAGATTTATAGAGTTTTGAATGATTGTAAAACATATCGGTATACATCTATTTTAGGGGGTGTAAATGAAAAATTTAATAATTGACAGGACTGATGCCTAATCAGTGAGTCACTGGGAAACAAATATCACTTTTAGGATTTTCAGTGCTCTAAATGACATATTCATGTGATTTGTGACAAATCTGATTTAGCACATAACGTGTCATGTGGGGTTTACTTGATGAAGACAAAATGTTGACAGTGAAAGTGTTAAATTAAGATTTGTGGGCACGACTAAAATGTGCATGCACTGTACTTTCAGGATGATTTCTAAAGGTAAAAAAGGACCAAACCCGGAAATGTTTGGTTGTTTTGGAGGAAAGTGCAAAGGCGTTTTGCTCTGCTCAAAATATCGACGTTACTTTGGAACTGAATGGAGAGTAGCGCATTACTTTTTTGGGTAAGGACACCGGTTGCCACCCAGCAGTGGTGATGAAGGGCAGAGGAGGCTCGGGTGTGAGACTGCAGCACGGTGCGCAGTGACCGGCTGCATCCACTGGGGGAGGACCGAGCACCGCCTGCATGCGCTGCGGTACATGAACGACTTTCTCACCGAGCCTCTCCATCATCACACACACAATGGGAGGGATACCGGAGTATAGGTAGGGCTACAGCGGCAGACAGACAGATGTGTGATGCTCACACTCAACCATGGGGCCGTTTCCCCTCGCCTGCGTGAAGCTAAACTTTTACCCACCATCGCGTCTTCTCGCCGTGACCGTGCGGAGCTGTCATTGATGCCAACTCGCCGCTTGCACACCTGCTTCTGTTTTTCTTTTTTCTATTTTTCTTGAATGATAATTGCTGCCAGTGTACCGGGAGCGATGCAGCAGAAACGGGGGCTGAAGTGGCAATAGATCCTGTTGAATTGAGACAAGACGTCGAGACGCAGCCAAAAAAGTGTCCTCCTCGGAGTGCGTCAGAGCACGGATGTATATAGTGGAGAACAGACTCGCTGGTTGGATACGACGAGGGATTTGTGATATTACCCCCGAAATAAAGAAGGGAATTTGGGCAGAAGCGAAGAACTGCATCCTCACCTAGCCTACCTCCCCCTCCTCCTCCTCCAGCAGATTTGTTTGTAAGGGGGGCTGAGACGATTTCGTTTGGCCCCCTTTTTTTTTTTTTTTTTTTACATGTAAGTATGAATGTCAGAATGAAGGGAGGCGATTTTAATGGGCAGGGAATTTCATGTGTAATGTATCTTCTGAACATAAATGTCTTCCATGCTTTCATTTCCGAGAGCCTGCCTCCATGTTCACCAAATCATAATAATAACAATGATGTGCTAATAATAACAATAATATTATGCTAATGAAGTTTTACCGCCCTTATATTGCAAAAGATGCGTAGTATCTTGGACTGTGCAGTCGCCAAAACAACGGACATCAATATGAATATCTTTTTTTTTTTTTTTTTTGGCTAAACCAACTGCTGTTTTCTCTTTTTTTCTTCGCAGCTCCAGAGAGCGCCAGCGGAATAAAGTCCTTCAGATTCACCGGAGCTCCATAATATAACAGCAAAGAGACAGTTTTTTTTTTTTTTTTTTTTTTTAATAATCTCATCACATAAAATGGCAACCAGGAGTGACCACGGAGGATCAAAAGACGCATTTGGGCGCACGCCGCGGCCGTGGAGGAATTAACCACCTGATGGGCTCCGGAGAAACCGAGGAGAGACTGTTTTGGTTGTAGCTTGTTGACTTGGTGATTTATAATGCTGAACAAATAAAGGGCGCTGCAAGTTTGACACAGAGCGCCTGCGTAACAGGCTATGCCACCGGCCCTCACATTTTTTGGTTATGGTAATGATGTCATAAAATATTGGAGGCCTGTGCCTAAAACGGGAAGACAGGCTGATCAATATCTCCTGTCATGTAAGAAGCCACATGGACTGCTCTCAACATGGACCTGATTGAGGTGTGTTTGTTATTCTGACATTCTCATATTCACAACTGATTGGTTGATGCCTCATTTTCTCTCTGTGCGCGCGCCGAGCTGCAACTTTTATCCTCTGGCCTGCATCCACGTCGCCCCGAGGCGGTTACTGTAGCGCTCACTGACCGAGCCGCTCATTGACTTAAAATGGAGTTTGCCATGGTGGGTGCGGACGGCGGGTGCAATAGTCACCTGCCTTATGGATATGCCCAAGCTCGCGCACGGGAGAGGGAGCGCGAGAGGGAGCGCCAGGCTGCCCAGTCGAGAGCGGCGGCTGCTGCGGCCGCTGCCGAAGGTGGCACCGGAGCGGAGGGTGGTGGTGGTGGTGGTGGTGGTAGTGGTGGTGGTGGCGGCGTGGGGGGGTCCACCTCCACCTCCACCTCCTCCTCGAGCGCTCATCTCCTTAACAACCGCCAGCATCAGTCTCGCGCCGCCTCCTCCTCCGCGAACATCAGCAGCGGCGGTACCGCCTCGCGCCCCTCCTCCTCCTCCACCTCCTCCTCCTCCTCGCAGCCGCCACAGCACCAGCAGGAGCCCGAGCAGCAGCAGCAGCAGCAGCAGCAGCAGCAACAACAGAGAGTTCTCAGAGAGCGGAAAAAGCAGCGCGGCGTCGGACGGTGGAGACGCAGCCGGACCACTCTCGGCGGGGACCTGCGCCACTCGGAGCTGGCGCTGCTCGGATCAGAGGAGGACATCATGATAGAGGAAGAGGCCGAGGGAGCCGAGGAAGAGGAGGAGGAGGAGGAGGAGGGGGGTGACCGGGGAAGCAAGAGGTCGAGTTTTCTGTGTAACATGGATGATGAGGAGGAGACCGTGTCGCTCACTGACAGGCGCCCTCAGTCCGGGTATGAAAATGTTTACAGCGAGTGTGGCTGCTGCGAGAGAGTGGTCATCAACGTGTCGGGGCTCAAGTTTGAAACTCAGCTCAAGACTCTCACTCAGTTCCCGGACACTCTCCTGGGAGACCCCGACAAGCGAATCAGGTACTTCGACCCGCTGAGGAACGAATACTTCTTCGACCGGAACCGACCGAGTTTTGACGCCATTCTTTACTATTACCAGTCGGGGGGCCGGTTGAAAAGGCCAGTCAACGTCCCGTTTGACATCTTCTCCGAGGAGGTGAAGTTTTACGAACTCGGGGAGGAGGCAATCCTCAAGTTTCGGGAGGATGAGGGTTTTGTGAAAGAGGAGGAGAAACCTCTGCCGGAGGACGAGTTCAAGCGCCAAATTTGGCTGCTTTTTGAGTACCCGGAGAGCTCGAGCCCTGCCAGGGGGATCGCAGTGGTGTCCGTCCTGGTTATAGTTATTTCTATTGTCATTTTCTGCCTGGAGACGCTGCCGGAGTTCAGGGATGAAAAAGAGTATCTACAGCCACGACACAACTCCACTCAGCCTGACCACGGATTTACTCCTTTCAACGACCCGTTTTTCATCGTGGAAACCGTTTGCATCATCTGGTTCTCCTTTGAGATTATAGTCCGCTTCTTTGCGAGTCCGAGCAAACCGGCTTTCTTTAAAAACATTATGAACTCAATAGACATTGTATCCATTTTGCCTTATTTCATAACTCTCGGCACGGACCTGGCGCAGCATCAAGGCAACGGGCAGCAGGCGATGAGCTTTGCCATTCTGAGAATAATCCGCCTTGTCAGGGTGTTCCGCATCTTCAAGCTGTCCAGACACTCCAAGGGGCTGCAGATCCTGGGTCACACTCTGCGCGCCAGCATGAGGGAGCTGGCCCTCCTCATCTTCTTCCTGGTCATAGGGGTCATCCTGTTCTCCAGCGCGGTGTACTTCGCCGAGGCGGACGAGCCCACCTCTCAGTTCACGAGCATCCCCGACGCTTTCTGGTGGGCCGTGGTGACAATGACAACAGTGGGCTACGGTGACATGAAGCCCATCACTGTCGGTGGGAAGATAGTGGGCTCTCTGTGCGCGATCGCGGGCGTGTTAACCATCGCGCTCCCAGTGCCGGTCATAGTGTCCAACTTCAACTACTTTTACCACAGGGAGACCGACAACGAAGACCAGACGGCGGTGGTGGAGAGCATGCCCCCGGGCTGCCCATATTTCCCGGACTTTTTAAGGAAATTCAAAGGCTCGCCCTCTGGCTCCTCGCTGGGTGACAAAGCGGAGTATATGGAGATGGAGGAGGGGGTGACAGAGTCGCTTTGCGGGCTGGACAAGAGCCCCAGTAAAGGAAACGGCACAGACATAGGCAGGAAAAACAGTACTAACTCAAAATCCATTCAGACTGACGTGTGATTACAAGTAGAGTTTCTTTTTCTCCTTTTTTCTTAAAGAAGAATAAGCCCTATAAAGACACTGTATGCCCAAACAGCAGGTGGTCCCCCCCTCCAAAAGACAAGTTTTACGCACACCTCAGAGCCCACACACACATGCACAAACACACACTCACAGCTCACGAATTGGCATAAAATATTTCATTCTTTCCATCTCAGAAAAAAGTTCCCCTCTCCACAAACTTTAGGAACAATTATGACAAATATTTGCCTGATGGGTTGATTCATTAATTTGTCTAACCTGTGCGGGCTTCCAAATCTGACACAAAAATTAAAATTATAGACAAGACAGGCTATGCATTCGCACTTTATGAGTTTCATCTGTCAATAACAGAAAGAATAGGGATGATCGTTTTGCTGTTATGCAATAAAGTTAAAATTTGTTTGCACTAATGTAGACTCGCTGGGTTTGGCTGGTTTTTATTTCAGAGACAGAAACTGTAGGCCATGCAAATGGCAATAATTTAGTCATCGTCTGACCACTTAGCTGAAGAATGTTTGAGTAACTTCCTTAAAGAGAGCAAACTAAGGATATTAATAACCTCTTTCATGCGCTGCCAATAAAAATTGGACTCCAGTAAAGGAAAAGCCTGAGACAGATAAAAGACTTTTGTTACTGTTCCAACACTTAATATCAACAAAAAAGCTCATTGATACGACATAGATAGCATTTAGCAGTCATCAAATAAACCAGGGCTAGAATTATTTCCATCACATCTACACAAATATGCTTTTCCACGAAAAGCCTTGTGTTGTTGACCCACTATGAGAGCTAAGCACAGGAAACATCAGAGTTAAAAAAAAAAAATGGCTGGAGAAATGACTTGCCCCGCCAGGTTTTTTGTACGGACAGGCTTGGAGCCTTGGCGACAACAGTTTCCCCAGTTTCATTTAAAACCACCTCAAAATGACAATATCCCTTTACACGGACGCAGATGGAAAGCTATAGCAAAAACGACTCTGTTGTGGAAACTCCTCGGAGGGGGAGTTTGCGAGCAACTTCCTCTCCTGTCCGCTGGACTTCGTGCACAATTTTTTTTCTCTCTCAAGAGGACTATGATTATCTCCGAGCTCAGAGGATCCCCGGGATGTGGATGTCTTCCAAGGTATGTAGCCTGCAGTTCGTGTGTGACAGTGATTTTTATCCAGTGATGATGAAAACAACTCCATGTGTCATGGGAGAGAGCCAATAATGCTCCTGACAAATGTGGATGACAAACACAACACATGCAACGCTCAGTACGTGCCATCTTTACATACACAGCATATTTATTTATAACGTTTATATTTAACACTTGTTCTCCCCATAGACCAAAGAAATGACGCATGAATACGCGTGCGTAAAATACTGTAGATGGCGCTCATTTTTGTCATGTGACAGCTTATGTTTCTGCTGCACTCAGGTATAATATCCAACAGTATTACAAACACCTCCTCATTTATAATAACAGCTACAATTATCTCGTCTAAGGTGACACCATGTGAGCCTGCTGAGAACTTTTGCCAAAGGTTTGGGAAGATATTTGGCTCATTAATGGTATCTTAAATGCAGACGTTATTCTTATATATCCATAAAAGTAATGCCCAAGTGTTACAGGGTTTACTTCTGGCTTTGTTGGACAGTGTTGATTGCACTCAGATGAAAAGATGATTGATTTTTGTTTTGTCTCTGCTCTCTGATGTCCAGTCCTGTTATTGATAGGTAGGGTATAGGTTTAAGGTATTCTACACCCTCAACAGCAGGAGGGTGTAGAAATAGATATTGTGAAACATAAAGCCAGAATATATTGTTTCATTACATTAATTACCCTTCACCATGTTTTTTATGTTTTCAAATGTAAAAAGCCGCTTTTTTGTGTGTTTCTAAATCCCTAAATTGTTATCCATTTTAAATGGCCAAGCAAAATTTAAAGACTCCCTCTGTGCAAAAACGTGTTTGGTTTTTGTAACTTTAATTGGATGTTTTATCCTGCAGAATTATATCTATGCAGAGTAGATTCATCAGCTGAAGGGGAAAGGGTTCTCTATAGTGTGTGTATGAATGGGAGATTTTTTGTCATATTTTCTTTTTTTTTTTTGACATTATTTTAAAAATTAGGAAACAGTGTGATGTGGAAACCTCCAGTGCACAAACACTGAGAGTCAGGCCTGGAATTTCGTAATTTTAGGGCTGCAGGAAGTTATTCAATAATAATATGATAATGTCATCAAAAGATGCTTTTTTTCCTCAAAAGTTGCAGGTGTCAAAGCTGTGTTGACAGGAAAGAGGCAGACCACAAAACCACAAAACCAACTGGGGCAGTGCGGGCGGGGCATCAAGGCCACCGTGGCCTCAGGGCAGATATGTTTTTTAAGGGCATGAGGGCAAATTGCTAGGGCACGACGGCAATGGCTCTCGTGGCCCTCGTGGAATTCCTGCCCTGCCCTTCACCATTTTTTTTTATGTTTTCAAATGTGAAAAGCCGCTTTTTTTGCTTCCTAAATCCTTAAATTGTTATCTCCATTGTAAATGGCCAAGCAAAACTTAAAGCCTCCCTCTGTTCTCCCTCTGTTTACTTTTTGTAACTTTAATTGGATGTTTCATCTTCTAGAATTATATCTATGCAGAGACACTAGATGACTTTTTAGATTCATCAGCTGAAGGGGAAAGGGTTCTCTATAATGTGTGTATGAATGGGAGATTTTGTGATATCTTTTTTTGGACATTAGTTTAAAAATGAATTGTTGTTCCATAGGAAACTTACACATGTGGAAACTTTAAAACCCTAGTGCACAAACACTGAGAGTGGACTTAAAAGGAAAGTAATGGACATATTGTGGCTGACAGTTAAATGTTTGATGTGTAAAATATTTCCATATTTATCAATTCTAGATTTTTATCAATAAAGAAGGATGTAATTTTAAGATCTGTGACTGATTGAACATTTTCTTGTTGAAAAGCCATATCAGACAGAAATTAATACTCAAAGCAAAGCATGTTTTTTTATGTTTTTTATCATACTTTAAAAAAATAATTGAAGTAGTCACTGTGACATCACCCATTGGTTTGTAGTATCAAGTTCTGAAGCCTCGTTTTAAGGCATTTTGTTAATCTCCATATTGTATTCTTGCAGCCGGTGCATGCTTGGTTACTAAAGGGCAATTGTTATTCAAAATGAACAGCTGACTTCTTAGAGTGTCCTTTAGTCCATCTGAACACTGAGCAATACATTTTTTAAGTCACCAAATGTTGCAAAAAAGTTTGATGAGCTGAAAACATGCTGTGAAAGGATCAAATGTCAAAGAAGAAAACACAAAGTGTACTGTGGTAGCAACCTGTCAATCACAAACTCTGCCCTAAATCATACCTTGCTTTGTAGTCTATTTTACTCAAAATGGGACCATACTTTTCATCAAACTTCAATCTAGTGAATGAGACCATTAACTCATTATGAGAATGTTTTCTGAGGTAATAAATCCAGTGAGAAGTTGTGTTTTCCTGTTGACTTACATACAAACAGACTTCTTTTTGCAGCCAGGGAAGTCGCCCCCTGTTGGTCGTTAGAAATAATGCAGGTTTAAGGCTTCATTTTTCAGGCCCTGAGCTTGCCACTTGGTTTTTATATAAAGCATGTGTGATGGGGTTTTTAAGTAATGACTTAGAGACGGAATCCCAAAAGATGCACCATATACACTCACTACCTGTACAATATAATGTCATCCAATATGACAGCTCTGCCATGAATTCTACTTTTATGAAGCTTGTAATTTGTCTGTATTTGTTGTCACAGTCAGAAAGGTAATAACTCTACTTTATGTTTATTACTGAGGTCGTAAAGGGCTTGTGGTGTTGAACTGGAGTGTATCATATTGACAGGTGCTTCTATTATTCGAGCCCTCTCATATAGTAAATATTGTGGCCAAAATATTGGAAACACCTCTCAATATAATACAGTCTAGTTCAACACCACTGCAAACTACATCCATGATAATAAACATGTAGTGAAATGAATGCTTCTTTGACAGTGTCAATCAAAACTGAACAGTCTTTTGGTTTTAAGGCAAAATTATGGTAGAGATGTTGTTGATCATAATAGATTGTACAAGTGTACGTAATGAAGGTGCAGGTGTTTATTCAGTAAACAAAAGCTGAAAAGATAGGTTGATTACAAATAAATTCTGACTACTTTGATAATTGATTTAAGGAAAAAAGAAGTCAAAAGTATTAAAAAGTCAGATTCTCACAATTTTCCGGCTTTTTATAGACCAAACAACCAATCAATCAATCAAGACATAATTGACAGACTAATAGACTAATACACAAGCAAGATAACAGATCCTGAAATATATCAGAATTTCTAAATAATCTACAAAAACACCCTGAACTCTTGGTATCATCAGAGTTTGAGTCTCAGGAAACCTCAGATGTTGGAAAAAAGTTAGGAAAAAGTTTAAACTGTTCAGAAAAGTTAAAAAAGCCAAAATAAAGACAAAACATATTGTACTTACAAGTAGGCCAACTTCTGTCACAATCAATAGACTGTTCGCTGTCCCTCCCTCCATCAGTGCTCCTCAGCATTCCTCAGCACATAATCACTGCATCAGCATATACTAATTTATTGCGCTGCATGTTTATATCCTCAGAGGAACTATTCATACAAGATATTTTCAAATCCTGCACCCACAGTAACACACACATAAACACACCATCCTGGCGTGATGCCACCTCCTCTTGATACCTCACACTTAGCACTTACATAATGTGGCTTATGGCAAGAGGCGCAATCCAAAACATTTTTCAAGCAAAGTGTGTGGGTCAGGCATATTCTTAGGCCTGTAGCTGCTGAGCCGACTGTGAAAAACAGCCTGTATCATCCTGAGCCACAGAACAGAGCTGAATGGTTTTGACTGCTCATAGCGTCCCATTGTCACGTGCACGGCGGGTCTTTGTTGTGCAGATTCAGACCATATGGTCGGGCCACGTGACAAAGTGAGAGTTATTTATGGTTATTTCTCAAAAGGTATTTCATGACTGTCAAAGGACACAGAGGAAAAGTGGAGAGAAAGTCAGTGTGTGGTACATAAAGTCAGAAGAGGTTATGTAAGAATAACAGTACAAGGGAAAAGTTAATCGCCAGTTTTGCTAATCAATCAATAGTTTGAGTCACCAAGAGAACAAACATTTGCTGGTTGTAGCTTCTCCAGCATGAGGCAACTTTCACAACATGAAGACTTCTGGGGCTTTCAGCCTGTTGGTCAGACAATTTTAACAACTTCGAAAATATCTATTACGTTAAAGCTACAGTTGGTAACTGGGCAAAAAAAGACAAATTTGAATCAGAGTGAGACCTCCTCTCTCTGCTCAGAACGTTTGCTTGACTGTTTTGGAAATGGCAGCAGGGTGGCAAACATTCTCATTTTAAAGCTAAATAATCACTAAAATATGTTTCTGAAAACATCGGAAGCCATAAATAGGCAACAGAGTTACAAAATCTTGATTCAAATTTGGTCAGTGCTGCCTAGTTTGACTGTTTGACTGCAGTTCATAAGCAATCACTAACATGACTGACAGCTGCGTTTGATTTGTTTCTGATTGGCTGTTTTCCTCCGGGAGCGGTGGAAATTTGAGCTGTGTTCCGATATCCATACTTCCATGAGTACACCTAAACGCAGTACACTATCCACACTTACTAAGTACGCAGATTTCAGCAGGTGAGTGTTGTTCCAAATCTAAAACTCCGTGGTGCACTCACCGAAAATTGCGATCGCAACAGCCGCCACGGCTCGTCACCCGCCAAAAACATCCCGATTTGAACGGCAAAAAAAATACCCTTTGTGTTGTTTAATCGTTGGTTTACTTCTACAATCCTGCAATATGGCTCCATTAACACAGCAAATCATTTCGGCCGCCATTAAAACATTTTTTTGGGAGCTGAGCGGCTCTGCCTGGCTCCGCCTGGCTCCGCCTCTTTCGCTACATAGACAAGATGGCGGCCGTTGAGGGCGTAAAGTGTACATCGTTGCACACTCAGCATTTTGGCTGCCATGAGGGCACCATCCGGGTCCTTTATAGGTACACTTCTTTTCAACCGCGATCAGAATCGGAACACCCTGCATACTCAAACTAAGTATAGTAAGTACAGGAAGTATGGGTATCGGAACACATCGGAGCAATTAGAGATAGAGGAGAATAATTTTTTTTCATGGATTGTCTGTGTTAAGTATTTCTGTCAGGATGTACAGTGCCAAGTTTAAAGTTAAAAAAAAACCCTCAATGTTGACTTTTGGCTTCACGTGTGACGCAAACACAGCTTTATTGTCAAGTCCTGTGTTCGTTTGACCCACCCACCCTTCTTTCTATACATACTTTGTCACTCTTTATACTACTTTACCGGACTTCCTTTGTTACTGATGTCATATTTGCTACAGCCACTAGAGGTTGCTGTCTAATAACAAAAGGAAATTTGGGTCGTAATAAGCTGCTTGTATGAATGACCTGTGGTGTTGGTTTGTCGGGGAGGACAGTCTCATCTAATGATGTGCTTTTGTCAATATGAATGTCTTAAATGGACTGACTGAATGATTAATCCTTTGATTTGAACTGACAGATTACTACTGATAATGGAAGCAGTAAGTCACAGCTCTCAGGCGTATTGACACAGCTTCAGTATTATACTCTTATGAATGGACTTTTCATTGATAAATGTTGTTCACAATGCTCCATTCTTCTGCACAATACAAGCCACACTGAACCACAGTGATTTGGGTTTTATTGTAGAATAAACTCTAATGGTCAGAGGTGCACTGAACCAAAGCTGGATTACCTGCTGGGCCGGTAATCCAGTTTTGGTCAGTCAGTCCAAAGTGTGCAACTGCCTAGAGGCCCCAGACTTCCAGGGGCCCCAGGGTTTCTTTTGGTAATTATTCTACTCCAAAGCACAATTAAAACTGGCTCCTGCCTCTTAAGACCATGGATCTCATGCAACAACATAAAAAAAAACTCGTACAAAGAGATTTGTTGTTAAGTTTCTTATATGAACGATTTCAGAGAACTTGCTGCCTTGATCAATTTTCTCATATTTTGTCATATTTTGTTGTAGGAGTTGTGTGCAATTAGTCTGCCATTATCCTAATCTAAGCTTTTCTCTAATGGATTATATATTTCATTACTCTGAAGCATTTGGAATTTAAAAATCCTGTGTAAATATGGTATTATTGGGGCATATATTATGCAGAATTTTCAATTCTTATGAACGTGCACTCCTTTATGCGCAGGTGGCATTCAACATCTTTACATGGGTCATACACTTATTTTGCTGAATCTGATGTTTGGATTATATTGCACAAGTAAGTCTCTTGAAATATATTGCTTCGTTTAAGATTGAGTCAGGGTGAAAATGAGAGTGTAGAGTGTGAAGGAAATTTGTTGTTTCCTGCATGGTGTGACCTGAAGTAGGCGGCGACCTACTTGATATTCAAGACACAAGGCATTGTGGGAACTGACTCTGTGAACTTAACAATGATAACACCATGAGAGAGGGGAACGTGTTGACCAGTGGGCTCTGTCCTGATGTGATGTATAGGGCAGGAAGATAGGGCCACATTGAGGCTTATTAAAGAATCAATGCTGGGAACTGCAACAGTCATAAGTCGAGCGGTGTACGGGACTTTGTTGTATTGTGAAAGAGTCATTCGGGATTTTGCGGTGTATGGAATACGAATGTACTAATAAATTGTGCTGAACAGAGTATTGAGTGCTTTGTTCTTGGCCAGCTCACCCACTAACTTAGTGCAATTGACCAGAATTGCCACGACAAGAGTATGGACATAAGACACATTATGGATATCTTTAATATTTCAGTATCTTTCACAAACTAATTAAGAATGATGTGTTCTAGGTAAGAAGTCCTGATTTGGTTATAGGATTCTGGAGGAAAATGCATTGGGTGTGTGGGCTAAAGAAGGGGTCTAACCTGCCCAGCATCGCACAGAACATACTGTAAGTTTTCTGATGTTATTGTCCTGCAATCATTTAGCTTGAATTTTACTACTCGGGCACCACAGAATTTCTATGAAGTGTCTTTCATTCATATTTAAAGTTTGTGAAGAGTTCGATCAGTATACAGTCACAAATTAAAATATTGTCAAAAATTGTGGCTGTTTCAGTGTGTGCAGCCTTGCAGCCCCTGCAGTGTTGATAATGATACAGGACGATATGTATAACTGAGAGGAAAACATTCCCTAAAATCCCAAAATATAAAAAGAATAATCAATAATCTTTCAATGCATTATGTCCACTTTACAGAAGCGCATGTGTTTTTACACATTCACATTATTTACATAATTATAATGTTAGTAATAAGGTGTAAAAGACTTAACTACTAGAAAACTGAACAGCTCCAGAGCTAAAATGCCGCAGTGTTAATCAAATACACTTTGGTGATCACACGGGCATCTATATTTACAAATGATTTATTGAATTAGGGACCTCACACCTAACAGTCCACATTATATGAGACAGTGCACTCTTATAGAATGAAACAAGCTGCTCTGCATAACAGAAGCTAAATTGTGCTGACAAGCAGAGGTCAAAGTCACAGCTGACCCTGCTGACAAATGACTCATTTAGCCGATCAGAAAATGACTCCTACCTGTAGCCAAGACATCCATCCATCTTCTACATCTGCTTATACCTGTTCAGGGTCACCAGAGACTGGAATCCGTCCCAGCACACACTGGGTGAGAGGCAGGGAACACTCACAGAGCTAAAATAAACACAGACAAACACATCTAGACTCATTTACAAATTTAGAGTTTACAGTTTACTGTGGGGGGAAAACCGATGCACGCAAAGGTAAACCACACAAACAAGAAGAACATGAACTCAGTGCAGAGGAGTTAAGATGATACTCAATGACAACCCTACAGTTTACAAATATGTCTATGGCATCTAGCCCCATACACAAAGCTAAAACAAATGCAGTCTAATGCAACAGTCCTGAAATAAATCCTACCTTCATGAAGGTTATAGTGTTCAGTTTTTGTTGAAACTGTTTTGGAGAACTTTCTTTTGAACGGTGGAGTTGAATGCTGCTCTGTTGAAATGTGTTGTGCTATTCAGATAGCTTATTTGCTCATTTATTTATTTATTTAATGCTTCAACAAATAACTGAATAGTGTAACCTTCACAAAGGTAGTCTAGCACATTTTATTTATTCAGTAAAAATCACAAATCGACCACTTAGGGTTTTCTGCACAGGTGTTGTATTAGTTAAAGCAGGGTGTACTTAAGGGGACAGTCTGGATTCACTGAGTGGGGATGTATGAGGTGCTTATCCAGAGTCAGTGTATTACCTACAGTAGACGGTGGTCGACACGGCCCATGCTTGCAGGAGTAACGACATGGAAGCTAAATAATGTTCTGCTGTGGACGAGGGCGACAGTAAAACATATTTTTAAGTTTACACTATATTTAGACTATTTTCACTGCTTTACTGCCTTCAGACAGCCCTGTTTGAGTGTATGCAGGGGGAACTGATCTATGCTCTTGCTCCAAGAGTCCTGTGACAAAAACAGGAATTGTACCTCATAGAACCCAGGAGTCGCTGGTCTATTGCTGCCTTGATGAATTAGTTTGTTTGTTATTGTGTGATTTTGGTGTTTTAAAGGGTTAATTTGGATTTACCAAATACACACCATAACAACAATTAACTAAGCAACAGAGGCAGTGATAGACCAGCAGCCCCTGTGTTCTGCAAAGTAAAATGACTGTTTTTGTCAAAGGAGTCTGGTGGCTTTGAAGAGAGCAGAGATAACAACTTCAGAGCCCTGTCAGAAAGGGATGTCTGACTCCAAGGTAAAGCAGTGAAAATATTGTTAATATAGCAAAAAATAAAAGTGATATTTATATTAGTAAATGTAGTCAGTGCATTGCTTTGCTTCTGTACTCCTGCCTGGTCCTCCAAACTGGGGGGTGTCACATGCCATCTACTGTAGTACACTGACTATGGATTAATAACTCATACAACCCCACTTAAAAAAAAAATATATATATATTGCATTATTTAAACTGGCATCTCAGTCTATCAGCCTTTAAATGAAAACTCTTTTTTACTGGTCTCTTCCTGTTGCTTAAAATGTAAGGCATCTTTTTAGATGAATTCTTTTTTTTAAACATACTCAAAGCGGAGAAGAACTTTTTGACAAGTAGACAGCACATCCTTTCAAACCACATGTTCGTTTTCATAACGTGTTCATGCACCACCAATCTGCTATTAGAGGTGATGAAAAGTGATATTCTATTTTCAGAGGTGAGAAATAAAAGTGAAATTTAGTTGCAGGTTGTTACTGTAATAATAGTGCATTGTGGGCAGACATCTCAGTGGGTATTTTATATTTATTATGGCTGATTAGAAGAGAGAGGGAGATACTAATCAAACAATGTGTACATGCCCACACACAGTCAGGTCTAATTAGTCAGAATTAGTGAAACTACACAGGCTGTGGATGAGATTTAAACATTTTATCAGCACATTATTTCCTATGAAATATACACGTCTAAATGTTAGAAATTTAACCAGGAAAGTTCTTCTTCCTCTCACAGTTTTTCCACTGACCCAGACGGTGATTTTTATGGAAAAATCATTAATCATGCAAAATTACACAGACTGGAACAACATCATAATGACTGTTTGAGTAAAGAATTTTACATGCACTTTTTTTTTGTAATTATTGTTAATATCCACTCATAGATGGGCTGCTATAGCTCACTGATAAAACCTTTTCCTTGGAAGTAAAGCAACATGAAAAGAAAACAATAAAAAAAAAAAAACAGAGTGGAATTTCATGAGGCTGGAATGTCTCTCCATTCATCTGTGTTGCCAGGACATTAATCAGGCCTGATAAAGAGCTGTCAGCTCACTGTGTTGCCAACACACACAATACACGGTCCCAGCTGTTGTCATCGTGTGAGTATTTACGATAATTGTTGTCCCTTTTAAAAATGAGCTGGCTTGAGTTACCTTCTTGTAAAATCATTAACAAATGGTTCAAAAGAGGACGGGATTCATTCATCAAATTCAACTTAAGAATGCAGATTGACCTGATTATTGCTAAGCTGCTGTCCAAGCCCATTGGTCAGAAAAAGAATGAGCTGAAGGCGGCGAGGAGTGAGAAAAATAGGCGTTTAACCAGGTGAGAAAACACAACCTGCAGGACACTGCGAACAAAGATTACACATTCACAATTTAGCAGCTGAACTAGGCATCGCCGCCCTGTCAAGTTGCAGTTTCAAAGTTTCTTCAAAAGAAGAATGGTTGAAATTTGATTAAAAAGTTTATATGTAAGATCCAACAAGGCCAATAAGGCCTTCATGTGTTCCTCGAATGGTCCCATTTCAACGGGACATCTTCAATGTGTTCATGAACTTTAAGTCGTAATGTGAAACCAAAATGGTACAACAAAAATGATGTGTTGTATTTTATTGATTAGAGCATTAAAACAACACATTGATACAACAAATTGATAGCTGTTTCAAGTAAGAAATGGGTCAGGTTATTGCGGTTATGCCAATGTTTTCCAGCTCATTTTGGCCGACTACCAATGCCAAGATATGCACTTTTATTTTTTATAATTGAGAGAACATCGAGTATCTCTTGTAATGGAATTAAAATCTGAAGTCTCAAACCTTTTTCATATTTTTGGTTCGCCTGGTCTCCTTTAATTATATTGCATGTATAACCTCACCACAGTAATGTACAAACTTATTTTTAATAACAGACTCATTCATTACACACACAATATTGTACTTATTATTTCAGTTGCTGCCCCAAACAGCACAGATCTATATGATACTAGCACGGGGTGAATGCCATGTTATTGTATAGTACACTGCCTCTCGGATCAGCTCAGTTACGCACAGTTATGGGAATCATCTTAGCCTCTGTTTTACAGTAAAAACAACTGCTTTTAAACACAGATTTATAGATGATCACTCACAGGAGACAATATTGGATTTATTGGTTTTATAAAGTTCCATGCTGGATTACAAAGCTTCTGAAAGGGATACAATTGCACTTCAGCAGGTCGTCTTAACCATGTCTACATGTCTAAATGCATTGAGTTGCTGCCATGTGATCGGCTGATTAGATATTTGCGTTTGCTTTTCAAAATGAACACATTAGCTGTAAGATTGTGTCATCATATTGGCAAAACATTTCATTTCTCGTAAGTCAGTCATTTTTTTTTTTTTAAACACACTTTATTGTTTTTAAACACATTAACAATGCAAAACACAGAAACAGAACCCCCTTGTTGTAATCTTTCATGAGGGAGGATATCAAAGATCTCCCTGTACCAAAGGGTGACACTAGGTGGAAGGGTTTTGATCCAATTTTTTAATATACACTTTCGAGCAACGAAAAGGAGTTTATCAAAATGTGACACGTAAGTAAGTCCCTAGAGGGAAGGCCTAGGAGGAAAACCCCAGGGTCTTTCTTAATTTGTATTTTAAATATCCCACTGACCACCTTTGAAATAAGTGACCAAAATCTGGAGATTAGTTTACATTCCCAAAAGTAATGGAAATACGTCCCCCTTTCTAAGTTGCACTTCATACACAGAGGTCAATTTTGTTTAAAATAACAGGAGTAATATGCAGCCTGTGAAGTATCTTGTACTGAGTTTCTCTCAGCTGGTTACAAGTAGATGTGGACCTTATCGTCAATGTCATTTAAAAGCCTTTATCTACTGATACCAATGCCATGCTGGTATCATCGTGCATCCTTTCTGTCTAGAAATAAGAAGCTTGCTTTTGTTTCCCTTGTCTGAGTTCAAGGATATATTTTTCAAAAAGTTCGATGGTAATTCTGCCACCATTATGAGTATAAACTGCATGTGTGCTGTGTAAACTGGACAACTTGCCCTTTCATTGACCAGCTAACTGGTCGACGGTAACATCATCATCATGTGCTCAACAAAGACTGTTTGTCACCTCCCATTTTCCACGTAAACAAGATGTTCACAGCCCAGTCTGACGAGAGCGGTTAATAAAGCACATTTGGGATTACAGCCCCAGTGTAAGTTTAAACCAGCTCGTGGTTTCCATGTAGCAGTTACATAATGTCCCTCTATTGAAAGATAGCAACCTGATTCTCTGCACCCTCCGCTGTATCCCCCTATCTGACAGCATCTCAGGCTTTATTATGTTACTTCATTCTAGACGTGTAGATTGTATTGCTAATTACACATGTGCCTCCGTGTTAGGTTTCTCCACCCACAGAAAAATCAGCTGCTTTTGTATGCTTACGCTATTGCCTTACAGTTATTAGAAAAACAGCAGTTGTTGCATGTTTAAAGGAGAAATGCTGATGCTTCCAAAGCCAATATAAAACAAAAAATGAATTACAATAAGAGGTATAGGGCTTTGTCAGTTTACCTGCAGTATACACAGAGGTATGTGTGGTCAAAATGTTGATTAAGTTTGCTGTCACACACAGACAACTGGGGCAACAGAGGATTACAGATTTGTTATGGCATTGGGAAAGGTAAGCATTTCAAAGATTTGTCATATCAAGTTTAGGCTTTTTCCCCCCCATCATTTTCCAGAGTGCTACCTAAAACCCCACAGCGCTGCAGCTTTTTATGAACAAGCTTGAGATATGATTAAATGGAACAGCTGCTCAACCATAAAAAAGTTTTCTTTCCCCGCTCCCTGTGAAGATGAGCTGGTGAGCAGAGGGCCGACGCCCTGCTGGTCCGGTAAACTTTAGAGGGGCCGCAGATGCTGATCACGCTGTGGGACTTGAGAAAGAAATACACACACACACACACACACAGACACACACACACACACAGACAGACACACACACACACACACACACACATACACACAGCAGTACGTGTCTCCAGAATGGTTGGAGAGTGAACTCGATAGCCACGTTTGCACCTGAGGTAGCCTGGAAACCAGACGAATCTGCCCAGCTCATTTGTATTTGCTCTGGCTAATGAGTCTGGTCACTTTCCCATTCAGAATGATTTTCAGACGGCCTGGCCCTCACTGGGGCAATCAGAGGATGACTGATATCCATCAAACTGTCAGGCAGTCCTGATTGAATATGAATCAAGATTTGGTTACTGCGTTGCATATTTCAGGCTTCAAATGTTCAGAAAGATATTTTAGTGTGCTGTTTACCTTTAATGTAAGGAAGTTTGTCAGCCGGCCATGAAAAGAAACCAGGGACCACCCCAACTTGCATGTAGGCCTGTCACGATAAAACATTTTTTAGGATGATATATTTTCCCAGAAACTATCATGATGAACGATAGTATTATTGTATTGATGTTGTTTTAGTTTTATAACGAAAAATTAGAGCATAAGTCCATCCTTTTTCACAACAATGAATTTTTTATTCTCGAGAATATTAAACATTGAAATTGAAATGTGGAAAAGAAATATTAAAATATCCTAGATAAATAAAACAAATAAATTAACTACAACTAAAACAAATAAAATAGACTGGCTGTTAAAAATATTGCAATGAGATAATCATTACGTATTATATTATTTCATTATTAAAATAACATATAAACAGTTGGAATGGCTGCTTGGGAAATATAGGGTTTTTTTTTAGGCAGTTCGTACTGCCTGTCAAACATTTACAGCATTACTGTAAACACAACACAAAAAAGCACAAAAAGTCCAGAAAAAACGATAGTGTCCATTTTTATATATCGAATGATAAGTCGATATAGTAATTATCGTGACAGGCCTACTTGCATGTGTCACTCAGCACTTGCTCAGATTGGTTGTAGGTCTACTCAAAGGCAACCCCGGTGCAACCCCTGCACCGGTTGATAACGCCCCTTTGAACTAAAAAATGAACTGAGAGGTTTATGGGTTAGTCTGTAGGTACCAGGCTACACTTCAGAAGTCATTTGTTGTAAAACTGAGTGGAAACTACAGAATATAGGATGTTTGATAAACTATAGTTATCATTGGAATCGGGCTGTGTTGGTGGCGGCCAATGGCTGTGCAGCCTGCATGGCAGCTCTGCACACTGAGTCAAAGTAATGTGTCCCTGAGATAATACATATTCAAATGAAAGTTTATATAAGACTGCTTTATTCATTAAGTATGAGCATGATAAGGTTGTTGGCTATAGCACTGCATTATTAAAACATAAGACTAAAGGTAACAACTGCTCTGCCAAAAGCATACTGTCTCTGTATAACTAGCAACCATGGGAATACAGCAGAACAATGAGGCCATATGTGATCATTTGCAGGCCTTTTTTGCTGAACATATTTTTGTGCATGTGATAAAATCCTGATTTTAATCTAAACAACAGTTAAAGAACCCATTAAATGGCACACATACTTCAAGAATGGGAGGGGGACGCTACAGCCATAGATATGCGACAGACTTTAAATTAAGCTCTTCAATCAGATACATTTTTTTTGAGAAAGCAGTTCACCAATCAACATAAAATACTTAATGCATTATTTTGGTGTGAGGAGAACAGGTGATTACATCAATGCTGACAAGTGATGTTGGCTGATTAACTGATGATGATTAACTCCAAATTACTGTAAATATATCGATCTTTGAAACAATAGATTGACCTGTACATGTAGACATTTAGATCTCTAAAGATTTATACAGGATTTTAAGTTGTGATATAAATAACCTTTACCCGTTGAGAAACAAGCGTGTTTGCATTTGTTGGGAAGGAACCAACCTGCACCATAAAGACAGGATAAGTTGTTTTAAATACATATATGCATATCGGGTGAATTATTAGTGTCTGCATCAACTCCCACAAATAAGCAAGAACTTTATCATTTAATCTGGTCTTGAAACAAAGCAAAAAAAGGTTTTTAAGCCATAAAATTAACATTGCAGCTTCCGTGATTCTGATATTGACCACTACAGTTTAATCTTACTGCAGAGAAAAGAAGATAATCTTTATGGATAGCATTATGTCAACATGAAGGGTCTGCATTATGAAAATAAAGCTTGTTGAATGGTAAAACATAACTAAGTTGTCCAAACGGTTTGATGTTGCTGTTTTTGTTTTGTTTTCTTTGTTTAAATTCACGAAAAATACATTTTTACATTATTAAATCTGGACCATATATTGTGCAGAAACAAGCAACTGGCTTTTAGAAACAAACTAACCCAGAGACAAAAAAACGGTTTAAGTCAAGTTTAATTGGGTTTTAGGCACTTTGAATTTCTCACAAATAGCGGGAATGTTGCTCTTATTGTTCACCATGTTTATAAATAAGCATAATTCACCATCCAAACATGCAATCATGCTATATCATCAGGTTAGTTTGATCAACAAATGTCACTTTCTCACTCTTATTTGGCTGTTGGTTGCATTTCTCAAACTTTAAAGAGACAGTTTATCTCAAAGTTTAAATACATATTTCTCTCTTACCTGTAGTGCAATTCATCAATCGAGATTGTTAGTTGCAGAGTGTTGGAGATATCTGCCATAGAGATGTCTGCCTTATCTTGAATATAATGGAAATATATGTAACATTACTTGTTAGGTTCAAAGTGTCAAAAAATAGATTTGAAAAAATCAACTTAAAACAATCTAGACTGATAAATAACACTACAGGTAAGAGAAAAAAATATGTATTTTGGAGTTTGGGGGTGAACTGTCCCTGAAACAGACAGCACAAAGTCTTTGCCTGTAAAAAGAAGGAGAGAAAAAAAGGGAGATCCATTAATGAATCATTTGGTTTTAATCTTAGTTTTAATAATCTTTTGTTGGATGTGAGAGTATCAGACCTGCAGTTAAATGCCGACCGTGTGCTGTTAAAACAGTTTGTCTAAAAATACCTCATGATGAGATTAGACAACAGACAAATTATCCTTTTCCTGTGCACCAAGGACTCGTGTAGGACAAACCAAACCTCCTGACATGGGGATGGTGAGGTCCGGCGGCACGTCACATTAGTGTGCTGTCATTGTCCACATTATATTACATCAGTCTGGATGGGGCACGACACTTGTGCTGTTTTGTTTTTTTGCAAGGCACATTTAAATTTCAATTGCAGTCCACAGTTTTTATGCACAAACTGAACTTGTATAACAACCGCAAGGCTTTTTTCAATCGACACATCTGGTCTTTGGACGCACACTGCTGAATAATGTAACCTAAATAATAGGAGTAGGCTTTAGAGAGGCCCTGACTAATGATGAGTCAAATTACATTATTAATGTAGGCCTGCTATATTAGGCTGCAGCATACATATATCTCATGCAGCCTTAACTTTAGCAAGAAAACATCCTACAGTACAACTCATTTCTCATTTAATTTCCTATTTCTGATAAACTTCTGACTGAAATGTGTCGGGAAGCAGCTTTAAGGAGTGTTTTTAATCTTTCTGGAGACTACTGGACCTTTCACTTTTACAATAGAGTGTTTAATTTAATGATAAGCGTTATTATTATTAATCAAAAAAAGTCCATTAAGGAATGCTGTTTATTATTATTCAAATGGAAGAAGATTATTACCAACTCTGCATCTCTATGGAGCTTTCTAGTTTTGTTTAGCTGATCGTTTTGGTTGCACAGGCTGCAGATTGAGTGGACGGTTCTGTTTTACTGCTCCAATCAATCCCATTGATAGCAAACAAGCTCTGATAAATCCACTGTACACTGCCTGTCCTGCAATAAACAGCAGGCAGAGCTAACAACTAAGTGGTGGAGAAAGTTAAAGGGGGAGTCTGTGATTTTAATTAAATACGCTTGTTTGTCATATACAACAAATACAAGCTGTTTCTTCTGTGTGTGTGCTGTTCATACAACTCTGGCTCTGTGAAAATATTGTATATCTGTCAACCTATTTAGGATGAAGCTGCATTTTGATAATTCATTAATCATTACAGTATTTTTTTTCATGCAACGATGGCAGAAAATGCCATTTCTAGCCTCTGAAATATGAATATTTCCTCCTTCAATGTTTTATATCACATTAAACTGAATAGTTTTGGGTTTTGGACTGACACAACATAACATTTAAAGACATCACCTTGGACATTTTTTACTACTTTCTATCATAAAGACCAAACAATTAATTGAGAAAACAAATGCCAGATGACTCAATAATAAAATAATCATTAGTTGCAGCCCTTGTTGAGGAGCCCTTAATGGCTAAAAATCCAGGTGCAGCAGTTGAGCAGACATGCTGTGCTTACTGTCTGTCAGCCAATTAATCACTCAGCGCACATCACCTTTATTTGACTGAGTGATTCATGCAAGATGATGGACATACAAGAAGATTTACACCACCTTTCACACCGATCAGACGACCTGAGAAACATATTTTCCACTGAGGATCTCTCCAGAAATCTATCAGTATCTCTCTCAAGGTGAAGATAGCTCACTGTGAGTCAATTTCACCGAAACCAGCTCAACAGCCAACATTTTGTAGTGTACATGTGTACTGTGCATTTATTGAGTATCTATACTTTACTCCTTTTTTTGGGAAAATTATGAAAGACAAATATCTACTTTTGACTCCACTACATTCAAGTTTCCAAAGTACTCCCTATTTTGAGACATAACTTTGGAGTCATCAAATTTATTTATTTTATTTTCTAAATGCCATACATTGTGCAGGGTACTGAAACCTGGTACGCAAACAAGCCTAGTGGCTGAACTATTATACTTGAGTATTGATAAGCTCCGGTGTTACTGATTCTTCTACCAGTACCTAAAAAAAAAAAAAGTTTTTATGTAATTTATTTTACACTACGGCATCTCCTGCTCTTTGTCTCGCAGCTGAGCTCCTCCACTGACACACATTTACAAAATTTACAAAAACACACACTCACTCAATTTACAAAAACACACACTCACAAACCGCAGAGCAGAGAGGCCACGGTCGAAACAGTTAAGGTAACTCAAGGTTTATTTGAGCTGACTAAAAACTAGGTGCGTAACTTTAGATTTAGTGCAGTAAAACACAAAGTAAAAAGACAATAATTTGAGTAATGCTACAGCTAGTAAACAAATCAGTACAAATCAGTACATATTGTTTTAGAGTCACAGGGCCTAATTCAAGAACCACTTGTATGAACAGATTCATTTTTAGGTCAGGAGAACTTGCTGATTTCACAGACTCTTGTATTTTGAATTTTCTCTTTGACAGAAATGCATTTTCTGGTGGTTCAGGACTGTTGTAGAAGTCTTGTGCAGGTGTTCACAATTGGATATTTCATTACTTTGAAGTGATTTTGACTTTGAAATAATAATATAATAATAATGAATATGAAAAATGTTCTTGCATGAGGCGCATTAGGTTCTGTAAATGCATTAAAGAAAACAATCAAAATGGGTTGACATTTATGAGAAAATTTACTTTTGAATGCTTAACTATTAGTACAGTACTTTAATGCAAGTAAACATTCTTCAGTCTGAATGACCTTCACTTGTATTGCAGTAATATTTCACCAGGAGTTTCAATACTTTGATTGAAGTACTTTGTCCACTGCTTTTACATATACGGTACATTAACTGGAAATCTTTGACTTAGTCTTGCTGCAGCTTTCTAACTTTTCCTCCCAAACCTGTGTGCAGTTAGACAGAAATCTTACTGCTCTGTACAGAACATTGATTCTTCATCGTCCACTAAATTATGCTGCACAGTCTAGAACATTAGTAACAATCGCTCTTCTGCTTCTGTCCTTTTCTTCCAAAACCTGTTTGGTTTTATTGCATTTCTGCTTGGTGTGTCAGATAGCAGCAGCTTGACAAAATGTTTCAAAGATTACATCTTACACAGTTTGATAGCACTGTCAGTGAGTACTTTATCTCTATTATCAAACAGACACGTGGTATATTACTCACTTGTGGCGCCATTTAACTAGAGACAACTTCAAGATTCAGATCAAATCAAAGCATTATTCACCAGTATGTAGAATTGGAATATTTTTTCCTGTACTTCTGGACAGCCTGACGACCATTAATGTTAAATGCTGATAGGTAACATCATGTTATGTAAGTGCCACGTGAGCAGTCAACATCTATTACATTCAGACGACCTCAAGTTTCACCCCTTGGTCACTCTAGGCCGGCGTGGACATGGAAAACACAAATCCTAGATGAGCCAGGATCAGGGGGCGTCTCCTCCTGTATCGATCACCGTTATGTAAACTTGAGCCCGGCTCTCCAACATAAAAGCGTTCTCGGCTTTTGTCCTGCCCAAGCAGCGATTGTACGTGCTGGAAAATGGCTGCCATGACCAGACCTCCACAGACCTCGTCTCCCACTCGCTCTCTCTGCTCTCCTGCTTTGGAGTGACTAGATGCTTTTATGTGGAGTGACTAATGCTCGCTCTAAAAAGCCTGGGGTGTATCTCACTGTGTGTGCACGTGTGTGGGTATGTGTGCTTGTGTGTGTGTGCACACGCCAATGCTGTACGCAACCAATCAGCGTGCCGGGGCTCGACTCGCTTACATGAAGATGAGTCAGTTTCATGGTCTGCAAAGACCCCCACACACACACTTCATCTCGACCCATGCAAATGGTTTGATTTGTAATTGTGCACAAAGAGTTACTGTAGCATAATGCTGTAGTGCTAATTCATTTGTGTGTAAGGACACTCAGATGAGAGTTAGAGTGAGAGGATGAGGCTGGAGGTGAGACTGATGAGTGCCACAAACAATAACATCCACCGCGTGTCTGTTTTACACTGAAGGAGTCAGGAAAAAAAGGGGGTAGAAAGCATTATACGGATCGGAAAATATATGATCTTAACATAGATCGCAATAAATAAATAAAAACACTCACAATAAGTTAATTGTAGTGAATTTACACCTCCCACCCTCTGCACACCACACTGGAGTCCTATAAGAGCACCTTCAGCTGTAGACTGAGGCTACCAAAGATCACCACAGAACGCCACAGGACGTCTCTTCTGTGGCCATCAAACTGTATAACTCCTTCCCTTTCTGCAGGGAGGAAAGCTAATACTGTATATCGGACATTGTTCATTATCATGTGCAATATATCTGTAGGTTACATCCTGCCATGTCATTTGAATTTTACTCACTTTACTCCTGAGACACTTTACTTTTTACTTTTATATTGTTATTGTTATATTTATATTATATTTGGTTATTGTTACCTATTTTGTTCATTGTTTTCTTATATTATCCTATATTGTGATTATTTTTGTAATTGTTTTAGCTTTTCAGCAATCTGGAACCAGATTATATTTGTGCACTTAAATCCGTCTTGAAAACGACCAAGTTTTGTCACGTCTCACTCTCTACAAGTGCCACTCTATTGTTCAGTTTCATTTTGCCACAATGCCAGTTGGATTTTTTTGAAAAAAGCATGATTTCTATATTTCTTAACTCAGGAATCATTGTATGTACTGATGCAACCGAGGAAGTCGTCTGGACCATTTGAAATCACGGTAGGGAAGTGAAAATGTGAGTCTAGTACACGAATGATTGTGTAAGAAAGAACAGACTTTCACAATGGTGATAAGTTTATATTATTTATAAGAAACTTATGATTTATCATAACTTTCAGTGTTTGGCCTAAGTTAGTGGAAAACTTGCATTTGGGGGCAGTCCCCCTGCAAGATAATTTTACATTTTTTCATTAAAAATATGCAATTTAACATGATTATTATTGTTATTATTATTATTACCATATCTGTGTAACAAAACTTGCTAAGAAGTCCACTGGGAAAAAGAGAAACTACAACCATTTGATCTAGAAAAAAAAAAGATTTAGTTAGCCTTATAATGGTAGGGGGGAAAAATGGGTATGTTTCAAATTTTTTTTTTCTTAGCAAAATGTAAGGTAAAATTATTTCAATATATTTAAGTTTCATATTAAGTTTTCTTAAGCATATCTTGATGATTATGAGGGTAATATCTTGAATAACATTTTTTTTGTATTATCAAGGTTAATCATGACATGACATTTTCATATTGTCCCATCCCTCAATAACAATTTGTCTGCTTGTAGTTACATCTGACAGATACAGATACAGATCAGCTGAGTGGAGAGCTTTTTTATGTGTTCTCCATTCACTCTTCAACTTTATCTTGTTCTTAAAACTTTTTTATCATTCATACATTAAGTAAACAAAAGAGCAGAAAAAAGCCTCAATAACTAAAAACATCCCTCAAAATGATAAATGGAACTTCTTTAAAAAAAAAAACAATCCATGAGGATAAGTAGTACTGAGAGAAATGTTGGGTAAATGTGGCCACTTGTGACTTAGACAAAATGAAGTAAGAGTATTACAAAGTTCTTAGTCTTGTTTTCACTGCTCCTGCTTCTGTTATTCCTTTATTTTTATTTTAAGGAAGTGCATAGAATATTTGTTCACTGAGCGATGAAGTTCACCTTGTGTCAGAAGTTATTTCTGTCAGGGACTGCAGGAACGCCTCACTCTGTGTCCCTCTACAGCAGTCATTCCCACACACACACACACACACACACACACACACACACACACACACACATTTGGTTACTAAATAAATTTCTTCCATAGTGCAATACCAAAAAAGCATGTAGACCAACCTATCATATTAACAAAACATAAGTAAAATTATATATAATAAGACTGGATATGTAATAGACCTGACTGTGCATTTTTTAATAATACTGAATGTTTGTATTGTTCTAAAATTGTATTTAGTCTTTAACATGGAGTCGTCTAATATGAAAACCTAGTGCAAATTATTAAAAGGAAATAGAGATAACTCTCGCCAAATATATCTATTTTTATATATATATATATTTACATGTACAATACATTTAAAATTTGTATATGTTGTATTAATGTGCAGTGAACAAAGTTGTGGTTTATTAAACCTTTATCTCTTCAGATGGCTGGTTTACCTCATTAAGATGATATATGGTGATGCAGAAATGGCAGTGAAAATAGTCAAAAACATTCATTTATTTACAAATTTGCTCTTCTCACAATTTATAGATAAGGTCTAGAGTGAACTGAGTTGCAATGGTTTGTCATTTTTGCATCTCAAATTAATATTCAGGTTCACAGCTTTCAGATGATGTTCACCACTTCTAAGTGGTATTTATTGTTGACCTGCTATCTCCCCCTAAACATCCACTGCCCACAACCACCGATTCTCAAAAAAAAAGGACCCCAAATGGTAACTGGTTATGAAAGGAAAACAGAGAGCCTGTTAACTCTGCCTAAATATATTCATTTGGACTCATTTATAACATGTGTTTTAATGACATGGAGAAAACAAAGTTGTGGTTGATTTATCTCTTAAAGATGATATAAGGTGATGTGGAAATGGCAGTAAAAAATCATTAAAAAATGTTATTCGCACAAATCTGCGCTTCTCACAATTCATAGATGAGTTCTTTTGTGAACTGGGTCCTGATGGTTTGTCAAAGTTTTGGAAACAGTGCTCTACAGTGAATCTTCTTCTTTGTGTGTGAACGCACACTGTGTAGTTATCATTATGTAGGCGGGACGGCACAGTGGATCAGTGCTCAGCACTATCATCTCACAGCAAGATGGTCCTTGGTTTGGGTTCAGATAATGGATGCATGGATGGTCTATGTAGGTGATTTACTCAGCAGTTATAGCCTGAAATGTTATATTTTACCACAGAGTGCACAGCTTTGTGTTGGTTTTCTGAGCATGTGTCTTTTTTAATGTGTATTTTGAGTCATTTTCAGTATTTTCTCACTGATTTCATCATGTTGCATTAGATTTCTTGGACCTCATATTTGCTTAACACCCCAGTGAGCTAATTGTTCACCAGTTAGTGAAGGTTAAAGTCGCTTTATAAAAGAAACATCACAGTGGGTGTTGTGCATTGTCCCTGTCGCCTCTCTCTTCAGGGCATTGTCACTGTAAACAGAAAAAGAGAGCTGAGGCAGAAGGGGCTTTTATAAGAATTAATTCAAAGCAGCAGCTGGTGGACGAGTGAATCATTTCTAACTGAAATATCTACCAACCAGTTCTTACACTTTATCTATATGTCTATTCTCTATCTGTTTTAAAACTCTGACAAGAAGAAATTGTGTTGGGGTTTTTTTTCTCCATAGCATGATGGGAAACGTAATTGCTGTCTGGAACACGTCCAATTACATTTTCTTTAAGGAAATGTATAATTTTAACACTACAGCAATTGCAGGGAGGATGTTTGGGTGCATGTTGGGAGTATAAAACACAGCACTTTGTTGATAAAGATCATGGTTTTGGGTAAATGTTAAAGGACACACCTTTTGTCCCATGCTGCAGAGAGATGTACCCAAATCTAGTGTGATTTTCTTGTTGGTCATTATTATTCAAGGAGGAAAATCTGTGATTGGCATGTCTTTGCAACAGCCAATATGTTCCTAAAATGATGAAAAATACAGAATGAGGATTTGGAAACACATTTTATACTAAAATGTATGTCAATAAATTGGTATAAACCAACCAAACCATCTTCTGGTCTATTACCTAAATATAGAGACATATTTTTTGGGGGGTTGAACAGACAGATACACTAACACTTCTAATGCTTTAGTCACTGTTGACTTTTTCTGCATTAATCCAAGACCACAATCTTATCCTAACCCCAATGAATATAAGAGAGTCCCATGAAAGATTGATTCCGTTCTCATACCTGTATGTTGAATACGAAGCTATCACCAGCTGCCAGTTAACTGGTTCCAGCCAAGAAATTGTCCATCACATAACGCCCACTAAAACTACAAATTGTATTTCTTTTACAGCAACAACTCTAGTGTAACATTAGTAAATTTGTAGGCATATTTTGTTACATTTGGACAGAGCTAGGCTAGCTGTTTCCCCCGTGTGTACAGTCTTTATGCTAAGCTAAATTAGCCAACTGCTGACTTCAGCTTCTTCATCGTAGACTTGAAATTTTATCAATCTTATTATATAAACAATAACATCCACTGTGTGTCTGTTTTAAACTTGTGGAAAAGGGGATAAAGAACAATAAGTTGATTGTGCTGAATATTAATTTTGGGATAGTCGGGGTGACATTTTTGCACTTCAATCTGTCTTGAAAACCATGTGTTTTGTTTTTGTTTTTAAAACGAAAGCATGTCCTAGGTAGTTTGACTCTGGATCATTCCTGTATTTCTAAAGTTGAGGGTCATTTATATACCGATGCAACTGGGGAAGTTGTCTGTACTATTTGACATCATGGCAGGGAAGTATAAAAAATGGATCCCGATTTAAGAAATACAGGAATTATCATGTAAGAAAGAACAGACTTACACAATACAGCTATTACTTTATGCAGGGGAACCTTATGATTGATAATTGTTATTCAGTGTTTTCCTGAAGTTTGTGGAAGACTACAGGTATTTGGAGGTCCCCCTCTTAGGAAATGTAACAATTCTCCTTTGAAAAATGTGCAGATTCACATCACAATGTTCACTCATAATGAAAAATAATTATTAATTGCAATTAATGCAAATTATTTGTGCATGAATGTAACTTGTTGCACGTTTCAACGGCTGAAATTCTCGTCTAGCTGCCACGTTTGCTGAAATAGCGACTCCTTCGGTCTTCTGTCTATCTGTTGAATGTAAACTCGAGACCTGTGTGATTAACCAAACTGCTCGACTGTTTCCCTCAGTGGCACATCGCATCCTCCCTCTCTCTCCCTGTCTCCCTCTTTGATCACACACACTCCTTACACACAACACACACTCTCTCCCACCAGCTTCCACAGTTTCTGTTTTCCTTTTGATTCCGTTCACTGCAGTAGGTCGGTTTGAATTTATTTATGCTCGTTCACCTCTCATTCAGATAATTTGTTATCGTGCCTTTCTGCTCCTCGTCTCTCTCTGCTGATCTCTCGCTTTCCAATTAGTGCATTCCTGATGGCTTCTTTTAAAATGGAGAGCTGGGGTTAATTCTTATTTTCTGGGCTCACACATGTAAATTAATAACCTCTAAATTAGATTTAGTGGCCGCTGAATTAGCCTGTGTTGACCAGGCTTTTGTTAAATGTGCGAGTATGACTCCAGTGTCATGCTTTGCCATAAAATATCTGCAAGTTTTGTGTAAATACTTTTGGTCTTTGCACTCTGAATCTCCAAATTTTATAATGAAGTACTGAGAGTAGCAGGATGCATATAAAGTGAATGTGCAGTGGGGAAACAGCTATTTTCAGTGGCTGAAATCATAACAGAACTTTTCCTTTTGTTTGTTTATTCTCTCATGGATCTGGCATCAGTTAATGATAAGACAGAATGCCAAAACAAAACTGCTAGGACTGCTTTTTCTGAAAGGTATTTCTTCATGTATTTTGTAGTTGATTTTGTAAATACTAAGACATGTTATTAAAAACAGGATGTGAAAATTATTTTCCCAGCGGACAACTGTTACCAGTTTTGGCTTCGCTCATACCTCCCAGGGTAAAAAACGTCTTTATGTTCAAGGGACTTTGCTGTTTCATTTTCCTTGGTCCAGGTCCACGCAGCTATTTTGGAAGCCTTTCACTGACGTCTGTTGGATTATGCAGAGAAACCACAACGTCCTCTTTTAGGATTTTTGTTTTACTTCTCAGGCCACTAACAGTAAATCCTTTCTCCCTCCAGCCAACTCCTGGTTTTATACAGTCATGGTTTTCTGCCTCTTCATTAGACGTTTGACTCTGCAGTTGGCAGATTTAAATTGCTACCACAGCACTGATGGAAAATTCCATTTAATTTTTTACTGTTAACAAATGGTTGATTTGTTGATTTTTCCTGCAGCCACAGTGTCTCTTTGTGTGGGCCAGAAATCTTCTGCACAGAAAATGTCTCAAAATTAAACACCAGACTAAGACTGGATGAAAAGAGATTGCAAAGTGTGCTGTTTTACTTCACTGTTAGAATACAAACAGATAACCGCATGGATCAAGATAAAAGTGGATACCACTTTATACAATTCGTGTAATTTTAATATTATTCAGATGTTTCCACAAGTTTTTATTCCATTTTAGGGCAGCATCTGTAGTTCAGATCATGCTGGATTTTATAGCCTTTAACTGCACAAGGTGTGAGCTGCCTTCTTACAGCCTCTTTAACTGTGACTGAAACAATTAGGTAAATCTGTCATCAGTGCAGATAATATCATGCCTTTACTTTAATCTCCTCTTTCAGACTATTCTCATGAATTAATATTCTTAGCGGCCTTACCTGGCAGTATTTATGAACCACATTCAATTAATTTGAATGGGATTGCAATCATAGAAGGTACAAATATAATGGATGCAGTCAGCTAATGGGTTTTAAAGCCTTGAGATTCACATTTTGAACTGAAAACACACTGTGAAAGGGTCAAAGTTCTAAAATAAAAACACAAAGTGTGCCGTGATAGAGACCTGTCAATCACAAGGTAACCTAGAGCATAACCTGCTTCAATATCTGTTTTACTGTAAATGGGACAATAAGTTAGAAAATTAACATGCTGTACTAAGGATAACTTAAAACAAGCAATTGAGACCACAACTCATTCAGTTTATTGAGGTCATAAATCAATAAAAAAGTAGGGTAATTTTCTCTTACACTTTCACACAATTGGACTTATTTTTGCAACCAGTGGAGTTGCCCCCTGCTGGCCATTAACCAGAATGCTGATTTAAGCCACTTCCACATCGGCTTAACTTCTGAAACCTGGAGGTTTCCACTTGATGGTGGATTTTTATCAAGAGAAGTCACAAACTAAAATCCAATATTGAGGCTATTAATTAAACTGAAGTCATTTTAGCTAACTAGTAGCTCATATAGCAGTAGTTATTTATTCAGATGCAGCCTTTGTACAGCATTCAAACACATTCAGAGAGTCCAGAAGTTTGATTTGTGAGTAAACTGTGTTTGGTTCAACAGGATACACAGACTCACAGACTCCCTTCATAATTCAGATTTACAGAGAGAAAAGAGAATGGACCTGGTCCAGTGTTTCAGCTACAGTGAGTGTTATAGCAGCTTTTAGTGAGTGAATGAATGAATTAATCAATTAGGTTTGTTAATCAATCAATTAGGGTTGCGCTGGTGTAAAACAATTTCAAAGCAGTTAGATATTATAAGACAAACACTGGACCAGTATACTGAATTTTACCACTAGGTGTCGCACTTGGTGATTTAGCATTCGCTTCAGAGTGGAACACAGTGAGACTGATGACTCCAGTCCTCTTGGTGGCGCTAATGCACCGTCAATAAGCACGAAAATAAGAAAGGAGTGAGGCTCCCTTCTTTTGTCCAAAATGTCCATGTTTGTGCAGTTTCAGTTTCCGTTAAGACTAACTCCAAAACACGATGTGCTCCTTTCTCACCTATACTGATCACCACTGATCATCATGGCAGTTAAATGCACACACGGTATCAAACATTAGTGGATCTTATACTCTGTTTATTAACAAAGATATTGGTTTGTTTATCATGGTATCATATTGCACTTCAATGTCCACATCCAATAATTTAACTTTATTGGACAGATAAAAATAAAAATGAAAACAAAAAATGGGTCGCCAGATATACTTTTTGAAGCTGTAAAGATAGTTAAGTTGGAATTATAGCTGTGATGACGTTAGCACAGGTTGCTGATGTAGCGACTTTCTAGTTTGTCAGAATAAGTCACAATGACAAATGCCAGTTCAGCTTTGTCATAAAATAAAACCGGTTTAAGCAACTACAGCGGACCAGATGGGCAAAACTGGAAATCAGTGAAAAATTAATCAGTAATTTGTCAACCAGCTGATCTGTGAATGAATGAATGAATGAATGTGAACATGAATAATTTTAATTAATTTAAAAATGAAGGAAGGAACTATTGAAGTATGATTCAGTGTTGGAGTGGAAGAAGCTAACTGATGAATGAATGAATGAATGAATGAATGGATGAATGAATGAATGAATGAATGAATGAATGAATGAATTAAAAAGCTGAAGAAAAAATGAACAAGTGTATATGAAAGAAAAATGAAAAGGAAATTATGAGTGAATGATTTAAAAAAAAGAATGGAAAGGAATAAGTGAATGAATCAGAGGGTCAGCAGATGAATTTGTGAATGGAAGAAAGCAAGGGTGAATGAATAAATAAGAAATACAGTGTCAAATAATGATAAGTGAAGGAAACAATGAATGAAAAACAAATGCAAGCGAGATGCTTGATGTATTTATTCATCGGGCGCTTTGTATCTCAGCAAGTTTGAGTAGGAGTGAATTCGAAATGATTCAAAATAAATGAATTCATATCAGCTGCAGGAAAGTGTGAATGCACGAAAACAAAACGTTTTCCTTTCTTGACAAATTGATCATTTTAAAAGGCTGGTAAAAGACTTGGCTGTCTTCTAAATATAACTGAATAAAATCACACATAGTATAGTGAAAAAAGTGTCAATTTTTCATTACATAAACAACTATAATCAGAGTCAAATTCTTCCTCCCAGGCTGAGATCCTTCTAGACACGTTGAGTTTTTCTCCTTCTGGTGCAGTGTGTCAGCATGTGGGGAAAGACATATTATTAGTTATCTCAGTGTTTGCCTCTGTGGGTTTCCTGTGAGCTAATTGGAGCCCTCCCATGTATCCCAGCTGAAAAACTGCATGTTTGTGGTTAAAAATAGGTACAGCATTTCCTGCTGTGCCAGAGACGGGATTTGCTTCAAAAAGACCCCACCTTGCTTCTGCTTGTTAATTCTGGTGGCGAGTGCTGCATCTAAAATGCTGCAATTGAGTACAAATGTGAACATAATACATTATGCACTGTAATATTTAAAAAGGGAGGTATAGTAAAATAACAACAAAACAAAAATCTGTTGACTGAATAAGTATTTTTTTTATTCCAGTACCTAACTTAATGTAACACTCGAATTGAACTCAGTTTTCAGAGACTGAAAAAGTATTATGAATAACAACCCAGACTTTATACAACATGTTTTCTTATAGTACCACTAAGTAAAGCACCTGTCGCATGGTGTCGTGAGTGAAATTTTAACAGATATAATGTCTGTTGCCATTATTATTTATTGATTGCATGTATTTGTTAGCATTTAACTACAAGCTTGGTTTAAAGTCTATTCATTAAAACATCATTAATATTCGCATCTGACAGTACATACAAAGGAGCCTATTGGGAAATATAGATGTCCAGCCAGGGAAGGCACTCAAACTGAGGATTTGAGACAATGCTTTCAGCTTTTCCACTGCAGTCTATTTCATTTTTGTTCCTTTTTTTTTCCCCTCAAAGCCTCAGTTGAAATGTCTTTTCGACTTCGCAAGAAGCTACATGCTTATCATGAAAAACTGTGCATAACTCCACTGTATGTATGTGGATGCCTCTTACTAACATTTATCTCCACAGAAATTCTTATCAACTACAAGTCCACTCTTGACTTATTTTAATAATTAGAAGATATGAGATAAGAAAGATCTGGCAGTGAAAGTCTGGCACATCAGAGGTGGTTAATTTCACACAGTTTATGCATCAAAATCAACTGTAAATCCACTACACTTTTCTAGAAGTTTCAGTGTGTGATTTAAACAAACCCCTGTTCAATTCTTTCACTGTTAATGTGTCCAGTGTGACTGTGCTGTATTAGAAATTGTAACAGATTGTGTTGCAAAATGCAGTAATTTGCATAAAGTTACAGATTTCATTTATGAAGAACAATATCTCAGGAATGCATAAACTTTTTTTTGCTTGATGCATAGTTGCTTAAAGTGCGGCCTCTGGGCCAATAGTGACCCTCAGATACATTTTGTGCAAACCCCAAATGTGACATTTTTTGCATGCATTATGTTTTAATACTCCGCTGTGCATTTCAGTCTGTCAGATTAGGAATAAAAAACTTCTGGTTGCATTAAAACTCTTGACAGTAACTGCATCTTTCCTGTTCAGCCTTCAATCATATTCCGGCTCCTTAAATTGGCACTAACATTTGAACATCCCTGCCCTTTAATCATCAACTGTTTTTACTTTGATCCAGTAAGTTATGCTTTTGTTCTGGGCATTTTGACCAAAAACAGCACAACATTAAGGGGCATTGTGGTCATTGTGGTGTAATATGAAGCAGGAGGTCAAGTTTGAGTTATAGATCCACGAGATGGAAGATCTATGAGATCAACAGTGTTTTATTATAGTCTAAGGAAGGATTTTACAACTCTACTTTGCTGCTGGATGACTTCACATTACATATAAGTCACAATTTAATTATTTGTTTTGTTCTCTTTAGTGGCCCCTGTGGCAATAAGCATTAGTTACAGGTGTGCTTTTAGATCACAATTTTACTTGTTTTGACAGTTTAATTGCCTGTAGTCATCGCTCTTTTCTTTATTTGTTCGCTCATAGCAACCAGACTGGACCTCGAAATAAAAACCAGTTCAGTGCTTCACAACGAAGTGAGTTGAAGAGAAACTGTTGTGTTGGCTCAACCTACCCTCTGTGGCGGATCGACCACTGCTGGCTGATAGAAAACGTTCACTAACTGTGTGCTGCTTGTAATTTTTCCTGGGAATGTCACCACAGAAACCCAGTTTTAAATACTGCAAAGTCAAGGGCCTTAATCAGTGGAGGCTCAATCACCACTGCGGTACTTCATTCTGTGATAGACAGTAACTTAGCAGATGTTTATTTAAATAAAAATCTCTGAAATATTTACTTTAAATGTAAATGTTTTGCAGGAGCCTTCTGCTCCAACATCTGATTTGCTGTTATTAGTTTATTTGTCTGTCAGCTGCCTTTCTAAAAAAAAAAAAACTTAACTTATTTCCTTTAAATTTAGCTGGCAGGCTTTTTTTCTTTCCTTTTATTAAAAAGTAAGTAATAAGAATATATAGAGGTGTGAAATTATACTAGCATTATACAAACTTAAATATAACACATTCAGGGAATCTTCAGTGGCAGATATGATGTCTTCAGATGAGGACTGCCAATTACTTCAGTGTTGGCAGAGGTTTGCACCTTTTTGTTTATGTGTTTTTTTGTGTCTATTGTTGTCGAAGTGCTCTCCCTGCTTGCACCAGGCTCTCCCCATGTTTCAGACTTGATCAATAGGCTCGATGTGATGTTGTTCCAGGGTTGCATACCCATGCATTATGTTGAAAGCAGTTTCCCTGAGGATGGGGTGGAGGGCACCATAAGTCATAAGAAAGAAACCAGTGTTTGGGGTAAATGTAATCATTGTCATGGCAGCAAGAACTGGAATCTCTGATAGGGGCTATTTGTCGATGGAAAACACTATCCTCAAGAGTATGTGTGTGTTTGTGTGTGTGTGTGTAGCCATGTGTTTGGTATGTGTTAAAAAAATATCTGTGTGTGAACATTTTCTGTAATTCTGTACTTTTTCCATGTCTCAGCCTCAGTTTGGAAAATGTGTGTTTTGGACGGCAGAGTTTTTCCAAACAGAGCAATTGGCAAACAGGAGGGCTCAAAAAATACCAATATATGAATGGCTTTCTTATGTGACTCAATTTGGTGCACATTCTGGAGAGAAATTCAACTGCTAAACAGCAACAAGGAACCTCATGATATCAGTAACAGCTCAGGGTCCTGGCTGTCGTGCTACATGCTGTTTTTAAGTGGCTCTCTGTAACAGCTGGGGAACAGGGTTTAATCCACAGTGCGGGGCTGAATTATGCATTATGCTGTGAATATTACACCATGTCCATTTAAATGCAGTGCTTGCCCTGTCTCCTCACTCTGCACTGTTTCTGCAGCTACTCAGCTGTAGATGCCACATGAAGAGAAAGAAAACAACAGCTACTTGAGGATTCTCTGCAGAGTTTTCTGTGTGCTTCTATAGGGAGTTTTTTTTTTTTTTTACTGTTTGTTTATAATGGTGTGCTGTAGTCTTCCTTAACTCTTTTTACTCTGAAGTTCAAGGTAATTCATATGTAGTTTTTAGGGATGTAAGGCATATTTTTTTTTGCACTTTCAGGCTCCCTGTTGATGTGGAGTGTTAATTTAAGGACTCACTGCTGGAGGGGCAGTAGAAAATAGGCCCCTCTCCAAAATGTTCCTAACCTTGACTGTTTTTTTTTTAGTAAGGTCTATATGCTATAATTTATTCTACAAAAAAGAACACTCTTCCCCCAAAAATTACCCTATTTGTTTGTATAAGACGCTTATTATGACCCTTATCAACGTTTGTTGTTAGGTGGTGACCTCTAGTGGCAGTATTAATTATGAGAGGAGAAAGAAGGAAGTCAGGTGGGGTAGTGAAAAGGCCGGAAAAAGGCTGCATATAAGGGATGTTGGGGTGAAAAGATAGATCAAGCAAACACAGGACTTAAGCACAAAAGTCTATAAACAACTACTAAGTAAAGACCTGACAAATGTATCTACATCAACTTTAAGTACATATGTACAGAAGTGAAGTAATGTAACAAATGTACTTATTCAAACCCAAACTTTTCCTAAACCTAACCAGGTAGTCTTGTTTCCTTAACCTAAATAAACTGCAACCATTACATCAAGGTAGTATAATGTATTTTTGCTCTTCTGCCACCTGTAGGTAGCCTGGCTAACACCAGACCAAATCTCATTGGAGATTAGGTCTGGACACCTTCAATGCATTTCTCCGTAGAGGAGGTGTGGTTTACGATCCTCCGGAGCTGTTTATTGGACGCTTAGAATGTCTATTAAAGCGTCTGTAGGTAGCTCTTAGCCAATCAGATCAGTTATACCAGATGACGTAGTAGAGCAACAGAGATGGATGTTTGTTGTGTGTGTGTCTGTGAGAGAGTGTTGCTGCTGCTTTGCTTCTCCAGTTCTCGCTTTCTGCAAGATTATTTATTTTCACGCTTTATTCCCCCTCATGTCATTCAGCCACACACATCCACTGATTTTATGGGCAATAAACAAGCTGCTGCGGGTCTCTGGGGGCTCCGCTGTCCCCCGATTCGGAGCGAGATCACCGGCGGTGACCGGCGGTCTCACCGGCTCGGCGCAACGAGCCGCAGAAACCGCCCGTGCGGCGCTAATAGTCCCGCTACCGGTGATCTCGCTACCAGCCGGGGGACAGCGGAGCTGCCGAGAGACCTTTCGCCTTTCAACTTTCGCTCTAAACTATTTAAAACACCATCTACAGCTAAAGAGAGTTTCGCGTCTGCAGCAGCCATGTTGGATCCGGAAAGCTTCCAAGTGCCGAGTAGTACGCGTCATCGTCTCACCGTCCCTCCCCGCTCTGTGATTGGATCCCTAAAACAGGGCTAGCAAAATCGCTTAGTTTCCAGACTGCCTGGAGGTTCGAAATCAAATTCGAGCGCGCAAGGCAGTCTGGGTATACCCAGGCTAACCTGTAGGGGTGCTAATTTAGGAAATACTGGTGTAGCTAGGCCTGACATTATAACTGCATTATATTGGGCAATAAATTGTCTCAGAATCAATATAATATGTCATTTGAACAAACTTTGTTGATATAATAATAATATAATGGCATAATGCAAGTACACTATTTAAAAGAGCAATTTTAATTGTGTGTCTTCGTGTGTGTATGTGGGGAGTAGCTGCTTGAGCCCCGCCCACAGTGAAACTTCGACACAGAGTAGAGAAAAGGACAAAAGCAGCATACCACAAATTAAAGCAAAATATTGTCATCGTTTTTTTCTGTTCATTGCTTGAGGTGCTATTAAAAAACTTATGATGTGCGGTATATGACCTTGATACATTTTTGATGAGCTTGATAAGTTGATATTGTAATTATTGTCACAGTCCTACCTTTGTGTCACATTAGAAAGTAGGAACAATCGAATGATGTTGTTGTGTTGGTCGGAGGATTTGTTGACTAAACAAGATGTAAATAAAATTGCTCTGCACTTGATAATTGAAGGGCAGGATGATTTAAATCTCATGAATTCTGTAAATGGGTGCAGTATATTTCTTGATATTGTAGCACATCTGAGGCGTTATTGCTCTGTGCAGCTTGTAATTAGCATCACCTCAATATTATTCTTCCACAAGACTGCAACAATACAAAGTGATGGCTTATTGTTTGCTGTTGGTTTTGATACAAATATGTTAATTTGGTTTGGTTAGAAAGTGTTGAGTTGAAAACAGCTTTAGATCATTTGTAACAGCTGACATCATCCAGCCTGCCTACTATCCACTTCAATTCCACACAGTGAGGTTTGATTACATGTACACAGACGGCAGATAACAGGAGCTCAGAGTCAGCGCCAGGTGTGTTTGTGTAATCGGAGGTGTTTATCTGAAAAGTTATCGAATTACAGATCAGATGTATGAAGCCAGGCAGAAACCAACTGATGTAAAATGGTAATGAAAGAGAAAAATACTGAATAACCTTGTAGTCAAAGTGTGTAAATAAAAAACAGATTTGAGTTATTCCTGGTCAAACTATGCCTTTTTCATCTGAAATGAGAGCGTCTCTTTAAACCTACAGACCACATTTACATGTAACACACACATAAACTATTACAGTATGTCACTTGACACCCAAAGCACACACAAGATGTGCCTTAAACTAATGCTTTATATTATAATTAATCAGTATACACACATCACAATGCTAATTTACATATACAAATTATTGTAGAAAATGATCTGATATATGAAAGACCCAGTGTGGTCAGAATTCAGATGCAAACAAAATTAAGTGTTACCTCATTAGTCTTTATAGTAAAAAAAAATCCTGTACAATAACTGTCTCTCATCATTGTCAGAATCCCTTTGGACACAGATTGTGATGGTCAAAGATCAATTCAGTTTAACTGTGGCTGCAAAAACCTCTGAAAAATCAGCATCATATGCAATGACTTGCAGCGGTACACATGAGTGCACAGCTGCTTTGTTCGTTTTAGAGAGCATGCCGTTTTTCTGTGTGGAGGTAAACTTGCTTTTTTAGTGTGAAAGTGTTGCTCTAGATGTAGTAGTCATGATGCAGTGGCCAGATAGAGCTAATCCAGGAGCAAATGTGATAAAATTGCTGCTTTTTTGAAGAGTTAACATGCATTTACACTTGAAAATAGCACACTGTGGCATTACCTTCTATAAAAAAAGAAATGGAAAGGAAAGGAACATTGCTTATATACTGAACTACATTGAATAATTTCATATTCCTCCATCTGCACCTTTACATTTTCTTCACATTTCTGAATTTCATAATCATAGCAATATTAAACCCCCCAAACAGACAGGAATGTAAAAATGTGAGGCACACCAAGTTCCTATTATAACTTATATAAAGCGTAGGTCTCCCTCTCATGTAAATGTTGAAAACACTGCGGTATGAAGAGATAGCTCTTTGACAGAAACTCTCCACTGAAGGGATTCACTTTTGAGTCCAGAATGAAGCTTAATGACAGTCTGGGAAGCTGGCCCATAATCAATCCAGTAATCACGCTTACCTTATCACCACTGCAATTAACCTCAAGTATCCAATCAAGCAATATTCGAGCGCAGAGAGAAAAAGACCTTTTTTCAGCCGCCCTCATCAGCTGTTTGGAGAGCTCATCTTTTCCTCCCACCTCTTTCACCTTTTCTCTTTTGTTAATGAAGTCCAAATGTTTGAATCAGCTGCCTTAACCAGATGTCAAGCAATTCATCCCCTTCTGATTTAACAGCAAAAGAAAATGATCACATTCATTCTTTCAGCTAGTCAGGGTATAAATCTGACAAATATGCATTGTATGTGTAAAATAAAAGTATGAATAGAGGAATGCATTGCATGCACATAGACATATACAGTCTTGGACCCCAGGAAGACAAGCTGTACAAGGAGATCCTACAGTATAATAAAGTGAACTAAACTAAACTACATACGACAGGCCCCAAAATTCTGCAAGCAGCAAACACTCGTTGAGCTGTTAGGTTTGTCAGAAACACGACAGAAGAGCAGCTGGTGTGTCTGTTTGCAGTGCAAAAAAAGAATAGAAAAAAGGAAAAAGGAAAAAGTCAGTAAAAATGAATAGTTTTCCACACAGCAGTAAAGTTGTTACCTTGTTGTTGGAGGTGTAACATCTAACAGGTCAACAATGTTTAAAAATGAGCTGAATCAGCGCCATCCTCTGCAGCATATAAACATTGAGGTTCCTGTAATAGTTTCAAAGTAAAAATCACCATGTGTTTTACCTGTTGAACACTTTCAATGTGAAGTAAATGTTTGGTTGGCAACAGCAGTTACTTAGACCAGTTCTTATATATCCCAAAGCTTGATTACGGGCCGTATCTTTTCTTGTGATTCTTTTGGAGGACAGGAAATTGCACAATTCTGAAATAAACGGAAGTGACTTCTTAATGGTGTTGAGTAACACTGCATGCAGCAGGTATAAATCAAAAAATGTAAACTCATATTGGATGCGAGTCATTCAAATGGAAGAAAAGCAGCACCATTTTGCCTGGTGTGGACATCATCATTACAAATTACCTCGTTCTCCATTCCTCCACAGCTAGCCAGATGAAAAGGTAAAGGGGTCTTTAGGATTAGAACTATTTTGTGTGTGATTGGGTGTAAGAAAATGGGACCAAAGTAGTGTTAAATGACGCTTGTCTTGCTTTTGGCTGGATGAGAAAATGTGCTTGAAAATAACTATATTTTTATATTGATGTTTCAACTCTAATCGGTACATGGATGCACCACTAGTGTCAGGCTGATAGATAAATTTAGCTACCACTTTATATGCTGTTAAAAATCTGTGTTGTGGCTATAAAAAAATATTTTGTTACAGCACATTGTGACTGCATGACAATGGCAGGAATTGGTTCTTGAACCAGGAACTAACTTAGCATTAGGGTCTATCATCTTAAACTCAATGAGGATTTTGATGGGGGGTTTTAGTTAGATGCCTAAAAGAAGGTCTGTGATTTTGTTGTACAACGTTCTTAAAAAGACGGTCGCTAACAATTGGCTAAATGAGACTATAGTGGTTGTCAGGGACATTAAATGCCATCATGCCAGACAGGGACGGGAACTCTCAGCCTCTAGGCGTGATTTTCAGTGCTCTTGCAAACTCTTGTGGATCAGGTTAATCAGCTATTTATTAGGCCATTATTTTGCTAGTTTGACGAAAACTGCTGGTTAGCTTGTCAGAGACCGTCTGAAGCATAATGAGAAAGACATTGAAGTCATGCAACAGTGGAGTAGTTTAGCCTGGCTATTGCTAACTTCTGGGTTGGCCTACAAAAATATGTAATTTTGTTTGCTCTCTAGCTGAAGACATGCTATATACAAGGCTTTAATTTAACATTAGTTGATTCGGCTTTTCCAGACTTAAGACGGAGGTTTTTTGGATCCATGTCTGCTGCAGTTTCTACAGAGCCCCCAAAGTGACATGACGAAAAAAAAAAAACTTGAAATCTTGACTGAAACTCGAGATCTCTACGTACAAGATAAACTTAGGTTTTGGTTGGAAAAACTTTGAGGCTTAATTATGCTGTTTTGAGGGCTCACGAAAGTTCAGCAAAATGCAGCATAAACAAAATGTTTTACCTTATTAGTCAACTACAAATATCTGTATAACATAATGGGACTGTGCATAGGTGCCGACTTGGGTTAAACAGTGTAGATATAAGGTCTGATGGAATCATATTGGGAAGAGACTGCGTGTTCCACATGGCTACTTAATATTCACGTCAGATTGGTGACCGTGATCATGGTCTGCAGGCAGCGTAAACCTAATTTATGTGTATATGATGCACCTGGATACAAGAAATGCCATATAACTCAAAGTTTAAAAGTCGAGATCTGGAGTTTCTAAGTCAAGATTTCAAGTTTTTTTTCCTCATGTCACTTCGGGGGCTCCGTAAGTTTATGTTTTTTTGTCTCCCCTTTGCCCTTGTTTTTACTCATTTCATTGACTATAACAACTATCAACAGAACAAATCATAGACATCTGTGCTGTGTTGGTAGTTTCATCCAGAAGCTATTCTGCCTGGGATCAGTGGACTCCACTCCTAATAAAGACAATTCCTATAGAGGTAATTACAGAATGTAACTACATTGAATGGTTAAATAATTGTAACTTTAAAAGGGCCGGGAGCACCATAACTACCAGAAAACAAATTTTCCTTTAATTTTAAGCTTGCCTTAGCAATAGCATGAACAGAGTTGCTATGTATTGTTTATTACTGTAAAACCTATTGGAGCCACCCAATTGGACTATAATGGTCTCGTTTTATGTTGATGCAGGTATTGTCTCAGGCAGTCATAGTCCCATGAAGCATTCATAGCAATTATCGAGTGTACAGTAGAGAAAGAGGTGGAAGTGGTAAAATAAATAGGAAGGGTTGTGGAGAAAATAAACCTATATATAAAAATCAAAAAAGGCTTTTTGAAATGAGTGCAGGAGGAGATCTACAAGAGAACAGTTCAAAGAGACTGAGGTGTCTGTGAGGAGCTATATCTCCCTCACTTTCATGAAAGAAGCACAATGCCTTAAGTGCAAACATACAGTATGTGCTCTGTGTACGGAAAGTCAGAAAAAGACTTTATTCTAAACCATGAAAGGATTAAGTGAAGGATGCACAACTAGAAAGAGACAGAGGTTTGACATTGAAAAAGTGTGATGGAAAAACTGCAGGATAATTGACTGTCCTCTGCTCAAACAATGAACGACCTGTTCCCAGCTGACACAATGGAGCGTCCTTATCTGAACTTTTTAGTAAAAAAAGAACAAAAAAAGGGTGATAATCAAAATGTCACCTTTAATTTATTGGCACAACACAACGCTGAATAGCTGTCAGCCAGAGCAGCATGCTACTTTTCACATTTACCCTCAAACACTGTATGGCTTATTTTCCAGTTTATTTATTAGTTATGGATATGTGCTTCTCTTTCTTTGAGCAGAAACAGGCAACTGCTGTTATTAAAAACCTGTGAAAATATGCACTCAACAGATTTAAAAAAAACATCATTAATAATATTAGCACATAATTCAGTCAATCAACCTAAAAGACAGACCCACTATCATCCCATAATAAAGAAAATGGTTCATAAAGCTTCATTTGGCCATCACTAGTCATTAGCCCAAAAAGGTAAGAAATAACTGCGAACAATTACAGATTAATTAAATCCTCTTTCACCAGGTTTCTTATATGACTAATACAAATTTTACCTTAAAAAATGCAACTGTAACACAATATTCAACAACGAAACAACTCACCGTGTGCATGTTACTCTAGCACAGATTTAATATCAGTGCACTGTGGCCTGCTGTGGATTATTGCTTCATTATTTATCCTCACAAATTGCCAAGTGCAGTGTTGAGGTGAGCTGAGTCAACCCAAACAGGTGAACAGGGCCAATGTGTGACTCACTGCACTCGTGTTGGGCTGTTTTACAGATTTGTAATAACTGAAATATGGTAATTTGGAGCTCTGCACATAGTGTTATACAAGACGGTAGTATTTATTTGTATATATGCTTTTAAACTGCGAGGTTTAGGAAACAGGAAATATTCCCTTTTTTTTCTGTGCCAGCCCAGTGCTAGAGATGGATAGATCTGTCTGATGCATGACCATTTAGGAAAAAAATAAATTACAAGCACAAAAGTAGCCAGTTGGAGAGGAGGCATTAAGAAGCCAGCCATCTGGGGAACAGCCAGCAGTTGTGGGAAAGACTTGTGTAAGGGATTTGATTTTTGTTAGAAAAAGAGTGGGGTTGCCATGTTTCCTCTCAATATGTCAGACCATGTCCCTAAATTACATTTCCAGGTTGCATTTTTTAACAGCAAATGAAGAAGCAGAAAGAGTACTATTGGTATTATTGTTATTTTGCTTACTATTGATATTAAGACTTCAGAGTGACATGGCTCATTAAGATTTTCTCGTGAAAGACAGTAAATAGAGATTTCTGAGGGAGGCATGATGTAGAGCAGACAGGAGACGCTGTGGGAGATGTGACAGACAAATCAATTCAGCAGTTTGACAAGACACTGTATTGTGGTCCAGCCACAGGAAGCCTAGGCAGAGCCACTAACAGAGCTGCCAAGTTAACCATGTGAAAGTCGGTTGTCATCCATTTACAGCTTCTCCTGCTTTATTGTAAGAGTCCACCCATTGTGGGTTTCCCAAACCCGAACTAATGCAGCTTAAGAGTTTCTTTTCATACAGTTTCTTTTTTTGTTTCATGTCTACTGCTCTTGAACGTACTGGACAACTTGATAAAATACACTTTATGAAACACCGAGTGGGAGATTACAGCAGTTTATGCCAAAATAGCTGTCAAATCACCATTTGTTTTTGCTGATGGCTGGTAATTATGTGGAGGTCAGTGAAAATTGTAATGCAGTATGTTGTCCAGATTTGAGTGTCTGTAGTGGATTAGACCCCTTTTGCCCTTTTTGGCTGAAGTGTCCTTCTCTACCAGTTTGTTTGTTTAGTTGAGCTGCTGCATGCCTCTCAAAATGTCTCTGCAAGAGCAGATGTTGAGTGGGCAGTAATGTGATGTCTAGTCTCATAAAGCCACGACTCTGCTCGTGCCAAGACAACTGGGAGGTTGGTTACGAAACAAGGGCAAAACCATCAAATCATGTTTAGGCAAAGCTAAGCATTGGTGCTCAATCGTACATCTAGAATGATCCAGTACAGTACTACTGCAGAATCGACAGGGCGTCAATCACTCGCAAGGTCACAACAGCCAATTTAAACAACAGATAAAGTAAAGCATTTTCTCAAGCAGAGTTGAATTTCAATCTCCATGAAGTGAAGTGAACGAATCATGTACATTAGTGTCTTTACTTCACAGTACAAGAAGCTCTGTGCTGCAAGGGTTAAAAAAAAAGGGTGTGCAGGTTTTAACATGAAGTTTTAGCTACTTTCTTTTGCCATGTTGTATTTCTGTCTACCGTTTTATTACTGCGGTTACAATATCTCAACTTGCATGACTGCATCGCTTTGTATGGTAAATGCTGACAGGGCCTTCATGGTGCATTCAGGTGCACCTCATTAATACAGGAGAAAGCATATTTAAAAGGTATAAAGAATGTATATCCTGTAGTCCATTATAGTTTCATACCTTGAATTGCCACCTGGCGCTTGAATATTGTGTTTGCCATTATTTTAACTGAAACATTCCACTATAAATTAATGCAGAAAAGCAGAAAGCACCAAGTGTTGCATAATAAAACAAAATTTACCCCAACCTACTCACAGTTGCAAAAACAATCAAAAATAAGAATAGGGTCCGTAAATAGTTTTTGATGACGTTGTAAACTATCATGGAATCATGGGTTGTTTTCTCCATTGTTGTCTTCACAACCGCGATTGCTGATGAAAATCTATCAGATGTGACTCAGGCAGTATTGTTGTTTATTGATGAGTTAATGTTTGGGTTATGAGTTCCGCCCATGTTGCTTTGCTGACTTGCTTACTCACCATCTGATTGGCTTGCTACCCATGCAGTTACTGTAGCAAACGTTAGGTGGCGAAGTCAATCATGGGGTAGCCCAGCACTGCTATTTGTGGTCAAAACAATCATCCTCAAAAATAACAGCTATTGCTGTATGGCACCAGTGCTCGGTGCGATGACCCAGTGGCCCTAAATATCCACAGAGATAGAATAATACATGCATACTTTGCTTCAGATTTCATAAATGATTTTTTTCTCAATCACTGTGAAAGTGGTCAGATGTGGGCGAACATGATTTTCCTTCCACTGTGATCCATACATGGCTTTATACACTATTTTAATCACTCCAACACGTTTGGCAGTGTTTGTAGGTAGGATGATGGTTGCGGATTGTGTCTGTGTTGCTTCTTTGGCAATTCTTGCAGGCAGGCGGCTGGCAGCGCCATGTGTATGGGAGGAGGCCTGTGGTAGTTTGTCCTCGTCAGGCCAAAAAGACGGGCTGGCAGTGACAAAAAATATGAATATCACAAAAACCATAACAGAGAGGAAAATGGGAGGGAAACTATTTTCGCAGGGTGCAAATGACGGTCATGGAAATTTAAAAACAACTTAACTTTAGTTGAAGAGTTGTTTGGTAAATAACCGCACAGTTTAATGTGGCTCTGCTGCTCAATGAAAGTACATGAAGCAGAACTACATATATTTAAACTTAATATCAACTGCTAGAACTCTTCAAAGTGTTTTGACCTGTTTGGAAAACAACTTAAACTATTATCACCTTCATATCTTTTATCTTTGTTATGTATTTATGCATTGTCTGTAAAGTTTTAATATGAAAATAAATATTCAAAAACAATCTATCTTGATGTTTTAATTGTACATTTTCACAGAAAACACTATGGTAATAAGACAGATTTGTCTCTCCCCTGCAGTAGGTCTCAGGCTGTTAGCCATGCTTGATAAATCAAACTGATCAGACAGTCTGTTGATAAACACGCTGTTCAGTAGCACTTTTCAAACTAATTGCTTGTTACTGGTGTTTTGGCCAAACCTCTGACAAAATACAACCAAGACTTAGTTTTTGGATTTTAATCCATTTTTATACCGCACAGTTTAATTCAGCAAGCTGGACAGCAAGTGGTGACCTGGAATAAGGGATGAAGATTTGACTTTTGAACCTGGAAGAAGTCACAGGTCTAATGAATCCAACAATTATCTGAAGAGGAGAAAAAAATCCTTGAAGACTTCCAGTAGCTCCTTATTTCATTAAATGGTTCCCACTGCAGGGAGAGCAAATTACTGCTACATTAAACTAAGCTTGTATTTTTAGATTTTCTGGAAACTTTGCTTTTTGGTTAAATATTGGTAGTTTTATATCTTTAGAATATCAGAAAAGTATTCATTTAAGGGAAATATATTGTGTGACATTACATGTGACTTTGTTGTTTTCAGTCTGCCCTCATGAACGGTTTGTATGATTTCCTATAAATAGTAATGCACTGATGACAGCCGATGATGAAGCAACATAACTTTAAAAGCCACAAAGGTCCCCTGCTGGGCGGGTGTGAGTGGTGGTCAATGGGTCAAAAATCCCACATCTGCTTTTTTGTCAGTACATTGGTCGGTTGCAAATGAGTAGTTAAATTAGTGTGCTCTTCTAGTTCTAGTCCTTCTAGTTCCAAACCAAAATCGTCTCTGGACTCTAAGCAAATTACATTTTAATATGAATTATCTCTGAGACATCATTACATTTTAAAGGTGTATTTCTCTTCTACACTGTGCAGCTTTTCTAGCCTTTATGCCATTAGTTAGTTAGATGCTTAGATTTTGGTTCAATATATAAAAACATTGTCCTCTCACTGAGCAAGAAAAAAAGGGGGAGTGGACTATAAGAGGAAACAAAGGAAATACTTCCCTCCAGTTCAATTTGAGATCTGACAGTAAATATTGTTGAAATTTCATTGAGTTGTACTTTTTTTATTTGATTTGACATTTTTTATATATATGGTACTGAATCATAACGCAGGTTTGACATGGACCTTTCCTTAAGAACAATATCTATAACTTGACCTCTTTGAATTTCACTCGAATACCCCTGTTCTAGTTGTTAAGCTGTTTTAAATTTTAATGTAACTTTTAATAAAAAGACAGAAGAATTTGCTTGCCACCTCAAACATGACAGTGAGCATTACATGACTTGCACTATAGAAAGGGAGCTTAAAAATAGATGGTGAAGTTTTGACTCCACAGTAGTGTTGCAGGACATTAGCACCCATCTCATGCCACACTATTTTTTGAGGCTTACATGTATAATGAAATATCCAAAACACAATTACAAGGGGTCACTTGTGCAAAATGACTTCTAGGATATATTCCAAGCTACCATTATCAAGGGAAACAACATGGTAATTTTTATGCTTGGCAGCACAACTGGCAGGCATCTACATCTGCTGTTGGTAAGTGATTGTAGGCGTTTCATTAAGTCACTGCTGAAGCGCACATGTGAGAAATGCCTGCGGGGGCCACAAGATAGAGGAGGCTGGTTTGGAGGTGGTACGACGTGACTGACGGGGATGAGAAGATAATGACAGTTTTCATTTTGGGTAAACGGCTCTGTGCTTTTGTTCACACAAATTATGAAATTGTGCTTAATGTACCGTGACCACAGTTAAAATCTGTACATGAAATAAATAACAGACAAAGTGTGATAGATTAAGATTATGCAATTTCCAAGATATGAAGAAAGCAGCACAAAATTCGGCTTGAAGTCATAGTGAATCACAAGTAGGGAGACTGTTGTGTTACAGGCTCTGCAGTTATCTGGAAGGACTGTAAAGTAGCTACGAAAAAATAGAAATTATAATTAGATTTAAATATGCATCCACACATTAAGTCAGCCGTAAGAGCTGAAACTGTGCTGCGATTGAGTGTGTGAAAGCTGAGCAAAGACGTACAGTTATCTAAAAGTAACAGATAAATAGTTCCAGCTTCTGACTCTCCATGTGGTTGTATACGTGGCAAAACTAGACCAAACTGACCTAAACATTGTCAATTACAGTGTAAGAAAACATTGTTGTAACAATATACACTTTCAAAATAACAATTAGCAGCGATATATAACAGTTCAAAAGCTCAAGTTTATCTGACAGGTTTGTGAGGGTATGTCTGGGAAAAAAGTTTGGAAACCATCAAAATGTAGCATCAAACGAATCACAATATGATTGCTTGGCTTTTGACAAATGTGTCACAAACAAAACATAAAAGCACCCTACAAAGGGTGAATTGTACCCCTTTCTGTATTGATAAGTTGCTATTTGCATGTATTCAAATGAGGTAACACATATACATTTGGTTCAAAATTGGCCTTTTTTTTTTTTTGCAAATTAGCCTCACGACAAAAACAGACCAATTCACAAAGATTAGCACTTATAGCAACACGCACCAACAGTGAAATTATGAGTTTTTCAGGGAGTTGGTGGTAGCTGAGTGCATTTATAAGGGGTGCACACTCAAACTCAATTATCTTGGGATGCAATAACAGGATGCAAGGACAATTATGTCATTAAAAATATATCAATACAGTTTACCATCATATAATCTTTGAAAATGCACGAGAAAAGAAAAAAAGAGGAGAAGGAAATTAATGAAAAATAAGCTTGTTATATAAAGGAATAAATCTCTCCCCTTTCCCAAATCCTGCATACATTTTCCCCTTCCCTCTCTCTTAAAGGCCTTCGGGAGGTTTGGGTGGAGGTGGCACTCTGGCAAACCCCTCCTGACAAGACCTCTGGCTCAGGATGACTCTCACCCCTCACAACTGACGCACTGGCCTCCAGCACATTTATACTTTGCCACATGAATAATTGCAAACAGATGCAAAAAATGGCAAAATGCACTCAGCTGCAAAACTTTATAGGCCTGTTTGCACTTCACTTTCATTGGCGCAATATTATTTGTGAATTTGGCTTTGAGAAGAGGCAGATAGTGGTTGAATGTGATGCTCAATTCACAGTGCCATCAGTGGCCATCATCCATTCTTACAGACATGCTAACAGGCTGAATTTACACTGTAAAAAAATAAAATATTTTTTTTGAAAATGGGAAAAATTCCGGCAACAACTTTTACAGGTTTTTTGACTATTTATTTTTACTTTTTTTTTTTACATCAAATTCAAAGTTTTACTGTTGCCTAAGTTGCCTTAATTTCACATCGAGCAATATGATGATATTATATCGATTTTGTATTTTTACATAGAATTCACTGTAACTTCTCATTCAAGACCATTGAGCAACTTAATAATACTGTAAAAAAAAATCCAATGTCCTATTATATTAATTTACAGATTTCAACATCCATTTCATGGCATTTGCATACAGTAAGTTTCTGGATGTATCTAATGTTCACTCTCCGTGTGTAAGCATGCAAACACTGGTTAATTAGCCCTAACCACAAAGTAGAGCTGAAGGTTGATGTCATAAACAACAGTTTTGGACAAAAAAAAGTGCTGACCTGATGATGGCGCTAAATGAAACATTTATGGATCATCAAAGTGATTATAATTAATCCTCTGGGAACCATTAATGTCTGCACAAAATTTCATGGCAGGCCATCTAATAGTTTTTGAGATATTTCAGTCTGGACCAAAGAGGTGGACCGACCGACATTACCATCCCCCAGAGACATGCCGAATAGCTAAAAATACTCTAACTTGATGGAGATTCATTAAATTATCTCAATTAAAATACACTACAGTGCAAAATTGATTGGGATTGACAAATACAGTAACACAGACACAAACACTGCAACCAACATTGTATTTCATTTGCATTTTCTTTTCCTCCATTCCCAGCCTATTAATCTCAGCAGTCAAGATGTGTTTCAGAGACTGCAAACAGTCCTGACTTTGACATTTTGGACTCTAAACCCTTCGTTCTGTCAGTAATGTTGTTGGGGCTAAAAGATTAGATAAGAGCTGCTGTCTCTTTTTATCAATGTCACAGAAAAGAAAAACATCTAAACTTATAGATTATTTGGCTGCCGGCATGGAAGTAATTGGCGTTAGCCCAGTTAGCCCCCATGTCTCATATCATGCTATATATAGTGTGCATTGGTTATGTAACCCAAAGACTGAATGGTGCATTTGGACAATGGATAATATCTCATTCAGGGAATGCTTGAAAACAGCATTAGCTGTTGTTTTGTTGTATTCAGTATACATCTCATTCCGTCTTCGACACGTCTCGTTTATAGTGAACCAGAGGGTTGCGGCATTAATGATGCTTCCTGACCGCTGCCTCCATTTGTGTCCTGCCTTTAATTCGCCGTGACAGTCTGTCATGGTGTAATGTGACTCGCTGTGTTGCACATGTGCTTTCAAAACAGCACCTCTCACCCTCAGACACAAACATAAACAAACCCACAACACCTGAAGCTTGGCTTGTCATGCAGCAGCTAACACGTCTAATGAGAACTGTGCAAGCCGACAAGAAAACACTGACGGGAACCGCTCAAGTTTGGGCTCCGCAGAGGCGCATTCATGGACAAGTCTGGCTAAATGAACAGCATCAGATGAGCAGATGTGCAAGTTTTTTCCCACAGAAAAGTGCTGACAGTGAGCTCGGTGGCAGGGTTGAAATGAGCACAGTGTGTGTTATGTCCCCGGCGTACATTGTGCTGCACGTACCGCCGATCCTGGCCTGAATATTTATAGTCTATCGTGTGTTCGTCTGTGTATGTTTGTGTGCGTGTGTGTGACTGGGAAAGCCAGTGTGGATCTGAGAGCCCTGCAGGGGTGTGAGGCAAGAAGCAGCAAGAGGCAGAAAATCCCCGCTGCCTTTGGATTAGTGTCAGCAAGCAGGAAGCCAGGCACCGTGCTACATGTGCACTCTCATAAAGTCAGTCCCTGCAGGATTATTTTATTTATTTGATTTCATTTCTCTGTCTATGTTTGGAACATATCCCCGCCTAATTTAGTCGCAACTTTTCTGATATTGCTAGAAAATTGCTTTATTTTTTTTAATCAGTGGCAATTAACGAAAAGGGAAAAGGACGTGAATCATTTGATCAGATTGGTAATTACTGTAAAATTACAGTGATTTGTGGAAATGGCAGTGCCGTCCTTGCCTAATGTGAGAGACAAACAACATGTTGCATTTGCCAAGGTTTGTCAAACCTGCAAAATCTGCATTCACTGATTTTAAAACTTCCTGAGGGGCCTGTAAACATTTGTGTCTCACTGTTGCATGTGTGCTGTTTGTGGGTCATTATTGTTCATCATCTGCTCTCTTGATCCCTAACAAGCCACACAAATACTGCCATGAGGTGATAAAATAAACTAAAATTGTGTAGAGCTGTCTATTGTACTAGGCGGAATTTGATTTCTCGTGCTATTTTGTGTTAATTGTGAGTACTGTTAAGTCTTGTATGGATGTAAGATGTTATATGTCAGGTGTTTTTGTAAATGCATAATGTGGAACTCAAGATAACAGAAGAATGTATGAAATCCTTAGCACAGTAAATGTTGTGTCTGTTGTAATACCACCTGTAACATACTTTCTTTGGCAGCACTGAGGCTTCTTCTAACAGGTAATTTGCCTGTGAGGTTTTTGCAGGTGCTTTGATGATGATAGTTTACAAACGCTTGTGACACGCAGATCAGAAGAAGATTTAGATGAGAGTATTAACAAAAACACTTCAGTGTCAGAGAGGATATTCTCAAAGGAGGAAGAGCTTAAGTGCAAACTGTCATAATCATGCAGTTTTAGTTAAAGAGGGTGAAGGGTGAGTTGACAGTTTTCTACCTGTAGCAGGTTTGGAGCTTTTTGGTGCCAAGCTGAATAACTAGGTGTATGTGAAACTGAAAGCAGATCATAACTGTCACAACACTAAAATCATGAGCTTATAGTCAGGGGCCATTGACAAAGACCATGCCTCATTGCACCAACACATCTTGAAGGAAAAGTAATTTCCTCCCCTTTCTTTTAAAAAGAATTTACAACCTTGGAACTATTTTCATAGTTTGAGCTTCCATTCTGTGGCTGGTGTTGGTGGCGTCTGGGTGTGTCCAGATCTCAGCATACATTGCTGGTTAAGGTGTTAGAACTACAGGGCTCAACAATAAAGATTGCTGAATTGCTCGGGGCAAGTAAAACGCCACATTGGATACTCGTAAATCCAGCAACTTAAAATGAATTAAACACATAATTTCTTTGGAGCTGATGAAGGAAGTACCTAAGGAGTGAGCCGTCTTGTTTCATCTCTGTTGAGAATTTCAGTACTGATTGGGCACTTTGAGTATTTCAGTTCCGGAAACAGGAGTTTCGTTGCATTGGCCGCAAGGTTGTGGGAAAAACTCCAAGTTTGAGAACAAGGTAGATAAAACAGGGTTGTTTTTTTATGTTGATGAAGCTCCACAACAAGAGATAAATGTTTGGTCCTTCACATCTCAAACTGTGTCTTTGTTCTGACTCTTTCAATTAAATAAAGATTAAATATAGCAATTATCTGTAGTCATTTCTGTTCTTTGATAACTGCTAATAAATAATGTATAGGAGCATACGGTTGGCCGTTAATGATCAATTAATCGCTGCATGCATACATGGGCAAAATTATATATATATATATATATATATATATATATATATATATATATATATATATATATATATATATGTATATGTATATAGATATATATATATATATAGTACAATGCAAAAGCCTGTTTTGATAACAGACACTTTTATTTTGACGAGTTTTGCTCAAATGAATACTCTTGTATTTCGCTGTTTTATAATTGTTATTGCAACTTTCAGTTTGCAAACTGTAGCTTTGTCCAACTATATTCTCAGCTCATTGGCTTATTCACGTATGGCCGCAGAACTGAATGCTTGGCCGTGTTTCAGTTCAGTCATAGATAAAATTCAAATTAAAAAATACACAGATTGATGAAAAATATCACATGATCAACCAAAATCTTAACGACCATTAATCGATTATCGATTAATTATTCCCATCCATAATTCTGATCCACTCGCAAAGTGAAAAAAGTGACAGCAGGACCATCGTAGATGATATGTAGGCCGTTAAATCAAGCATGTCATGAAAACGAGTACTACTACACTATCCTTCTGTTTATGTGTGTAACTGCATCTTGTAGACACATTGAGTTAATAGCTGTACCCAACAGCTCCAAACAGACGTGTAGTTAAGTATATCTCCGGCCTGTGTTATGAATAGTTTGCAGAACAATATGTCACCATGTTAAAGCATGTCCCAAACACGGCAAAATGAGATTGGGAGGAACAATTCTATTTAGAAGGGAACATTGCTAACTAGACAGCATATTAAACATCACACACTGCTTGCAGATGTAAGATTAACTTGGCCAATCAGACCAGTGATGTATAAAAGCAGATTTGTCCTTTAAGTGCACGGTGGAAAAGATTTGCCACCTCAGAGGTAGCAGGAGGCTGCAGGGTTGATGTGCACGCTACAGTAACAAGTAATGAGAAGCTGTTATGTCTCATTTCCCAACTTGATTCAGCTGTAATAGTATTTACAGCCAATGTCCTCACCTATTTGCCCTCTTGAGGAGTTCGTTCCAGTCTGAGGTGCAGACATTACTGCTGTGGCCGTGTGGAAAACTTTTTAGCTGGACACGTCTCTGCAGAGGCCTGAAGGATAAAAGTCTAGAGCCTGATTTCCTAAATACTGAAGATATACAGAGCTCCGTCTGCAGCCTTTAGATCGGCTGTGGGATGGCAAAAAGTAGCACAATTTAATCTATTGGCTGCATCACAGAGGTCCTCCAAGAGCAGCTGTCCTTATTCACTGACATTATGCTCAGCAGTGGCTATTTATAGCAGCTATATTACCATTCATTTATCACACATGTACCATCGTCGGCAGTGATATCTTTATCGGCATCGTCAAATGTCAGAAAGGTGATGAAAAGTCGGCTCAAAGACACAGAGTTTGTTCTTAAAGACGCTATTATAATGCCTCTATACCTTTACAGTCTGGTGGACTGCTGCAGTCTCACTTTGGGCTCAAAATCAATTTTACAAATGGTTGCCAGGCTGGTAACTTTTCTGTTGGTGAAAGTGAATTTACGGTCCCCTTTTTTAGTCAAGAAATATTACACATTTATTTATGTATTTATTTGTCGGTGCATGCTTTGAATTTTCATTTCCCTGTTTTATATATCTTTAAAAAAAGTGATGGCCACTAAATGTTTTTGGACAAAACAGTTCTGGCGACTCCCTGAGAGCAACTGCACAAAAATATGAAGTAATGTAAACTGGCTGCAGGTTTATGAGTCAAAATTGCATTGAATTGACATAACTATAAGTCCATTTGTCAATGTTTTCTGCCTAATTTATTTAAATAGATAGCTGGTTTTTGTGGTTTGTGTTGTACGTTCTTTAAAAATTGCATCAGCAGTGGCACTCACAGTGCCTCTTGTGCTTGGAAAGTAAAAAGATCCCACACAACAGCGTTGTAAGAACTACAGTTGTTTTCTAGTCCCGGCGATGCAGACGCAGCTAAAAGGAACGATTTAAAAGTTCCTTCAGTCTGAAAACCCCTACTAATTGGAAAGAGAGGCCACTCCATTTCTCAAAATTGTTGCCACTAGTGTGCTGGCGACCAATATTGTTAACCTTTGTCTTGTCCACATTTGTAACCCTGGTCCCCTGTTCACTGTAAAGGAACAATAAGTAATCTGGTAATCTTGTGTTGACCACTATAGGCAGGCTGCAATATTGCCACAACATTGTCCTCCCCACCTCAGCTCAGCCTCAGTGAACCAGTAACAGAACATGATGTCACATGACACCGATCGCTTATTTAAAGGGCTGTTTACCACTAAGACCACTTACTTGTTCCACTTCATTGCCTTCACTTTGCTTCACTGCCAACTTCTTGTTAAAGGCTGTTATTTTGTTTTTGCCCTCACCAATTAGTCCCACCAACATTATTTTCAGTTTCACACTGAAGCTACAGAATTGCAAGGAGCAGTTAACTTTGAGGACATATGTCGATTTACAAGTTGTTATTTCTGTAAATAGGATGCAGCTGTACAGCTTGTCTCATCCATGCTTATTCAGTTTTTCTGTTTCTATTTCTCATGAATATAAAAGAAGCTATGTAGAAAGAAGGCATCCCAGTTTTTATCTATTTATCCAAACCCTAGTAAGTTCTGATTGGTCAGATTTAACAAAAACACAATAAAAACAGACCTTTATGGTCACTAAACAAAAGGTTATTCAGGTCTGGACGGGGCTTAACTCTGACTGCAATTGAATTGTATTTATGCAGTTCAAAATAACAAATGTGCTTAGCTTCACAGTCTGTACAGCATAGAACACCCTCTGTCCTTTGACCCTTGCATCAGATAAGGAAGAATCTCTGGAAAAAAAACACAGGGGAAAAAAAGCAGGAAATTGTTCATAGAGAAATAAAATGAGTTTCAGAAATCAGGTGAAATAACTGTTGAGTTGGATTTATTAACTCTATCACCCCCCTGCAGTTATGTTAATATAATTTTGTGTCTTGGGGCTGTAAAAATCTTCCTCCATATAACATCATACCTGCAGGTTCTGTCTCTTTCAGTCTCAACTGGACGCTTTGCTGCAAACAGCATAATGATTTTATAATGATTTTTAATACAATCTGACATGAAAACAGCCGCTGGGCTTTTAAATTGTGAACAGTGATAGCCTCTGGATGGCAGGTGGTGGTGTAGATCTGAACAGATTTAACTTGGTGCTCTTGGCTTTGCCCTGAGGAGGCGGTACCCCAGAGTGACAGGCCGTGAGATGAATGCAGTTCTGCATGTGTCGCTGAAAACGGTCCAGCCTACTGCTGGGCTGCAGAGGTGAAAACATCCAGGTGTGCACGCAGCAGGCGGGCCAGGTACACGACTTACAGCTAGACAGTTATGGTACATGTGTTAATTCCATGGATGAATTGCTTTTTCCTGTAATGTCTGGATATCTAACTTCATCCATCAGTTCTTAGTTCACAAAGATAGTTACTTTTACTTTTAGTTAGTTACTTAGTTTGTTTCATGTGACGCAGGTCCAACCCATTATAAAAATAGTGGATGTGGTCACCGTGAGATCACCGACTGGTTTGTGTACTGCCCGTCTGAAGCATTAAGTTTGGCGTTACAGACGTCGCCATCTTTGTTTTTTTAAACCGGAAGGGGACATATTTGGACTGGGCTGGAGTGACATTGGGTCTATGGGTGGACATAGATTTTTGCTTTGCAGGCCCATGGCCGTGTTAGCAACCTGTCAATCAAAGGGTAGCCACGCCTCAAATCATATCCTGCTTTATCATCTATTTCCGTCTTAATGGGACCATTATTTACACAATTAACATCATATTGTATTGAAGAAGACTTTAAACTAGTGATTAAGTCCATAATCTTGCCACAAGCGTTTTTACTGGGGTAATAAAGCAAAGGAGAAGTAGTCTCATTTAGTATTGAGATAGATATGACCAGACTTCTTTTGCAACCAACGGTGTCGACCCCTGCTGGACTTTTGAAAGAATGCAGGCTTAAGGCACTTCCACATTTGCTTCACTGCTCAGACTGGGAAGTTGCACCCTGATCTGACTATGCTTAGGGGAAATTTTAGCCCAATATTCAGGTACTGAAAGAGAGTGCATTATTGGTTACTGTTATTACCACTTGTTCTGTGCACTGATAGCTCATTTTTTATTCTGTTTCACTACCTCTATCACTATGTGATCAAAAAGATTTCATTTCAAAAGTGAAACAAGAAACATTGCTTTTTTTGTTCGCTAAATTCAGTCATGCATTTGTTTAAAATGTATCATTACCAAAAGCTAAAAAAAAAGTGCTAATTTTAAATAGGCTGCTGGAAATGTCTGACCCAGCTCCTGGTTTTAAAATGTGGTCCTATTGGATTTGTAGCTGAATAGCTGTTCTTTAAAGTAAAATCAGGGTGAGACAGCTGAAACACTTAATATTGCGGTTATGTTTGATGAAATTTTAAATATTAATTGCAGATCTGTGACAGTACACAAACTCCAGCGTGAGAGTCAGACACAATAAACACCCATTCACGACCTTTACTTTTTGCCTTACTGCATGAAGATCAAACTACTTCCTGCTGTGACTTAAATTATGATCTAAGATTGTTCAATATGGACGTATTTCCTTAGGATAATGTTTCAGTATATTTCCTTTTGTTACTGAAAGGACTATTATTACACAGGACTATTAATCCTGTGGTTATAAACTATTATAATTGGCTTGCAACCATTTCTAAAACTTGCGGGGCTGTCAGGCCTCGCTCTTTTTTCATTACTCATCGTCAGTAAAGTCATTGCAACAAAGTTCCTTACACAACAAATGACTCACTCTGATATTACAGCCTCTCATTAGACGGGAATGAAGATTAACTTGCTGCCATGATATCCGGTTATAAAAATGTGTCAGTTTTTTTTCATGTCTTTACTGTACAGTAATATCTACTTCAGCAGAGATCACATCAAGGGTCAGCTGTCCTCGTGGCAGCAGCACAAACGTATCAAGTTACATTTCATTCAGAGTTGTATTATACTGTTGTATTATAGTGTCGCCCCGGTATGGCCCTGTTCCCCTCCAGCTGTAGGTTGCCTACTTTAAACTGTACACACACAGGAGCTGCTTTTAAGTCAACACACACCTGAGAAAAAGGAGTGCTCTGCTGTAAACAACTTCCTTTATTTTAGGGAGACATTTTAGCCTCAAAATTAAATAAGTGTGGGGTCACACAAACACTGAATAATATTGTCCTCTGATCTCACATGAATTCACCTCCTCGCTGCATTTCATAAATTTAAATGCCTCTAACACTGTATATATTGTCAGTGTTTATACTGACTAGAATACTGGTTTCTATATTTGTTCTCTTATCCGTCCAGGTACAGGGTTTTCTAATGTAAACAACCGCAGGTTTAGCTCCAAAGTCTTAATAAGGGAATTAGATAAAAACACTCAGTATGTTGGTTGTAATTGCCTTGTGCCTGCTGCAGCTATGATTGCATACAGAATGTCTCCAACTCCTGGGAGACTTTGTGGAAATCCTCAAATTATTGAGGTGGAGAATTATACAACAGCTGCTCTGTTTAAAGAGGACGCTTGTCTCTAATAGGCTGCATCTTAATAAGCACAAATAGTGATGACACAGAACAGTTATTCTGTGACATGTTTTGCCCTACAGGGGGTAGCCAGAATAACATAAACACATCGTGAAGAAGGAATTTAAATTTGAGCTAAATCAGCATTACAAACAGAGCTACAGAGCAGGGGAAATTAGGCTGAATGCCTCTAAATACTCAGCTTGTGTTGTGTTTCTTTCAAACTCGGCCAGTTTCTCTTTATCACTGCAGTTTTTTTCTCTTGGACCAGTGCACCTGCAGTTTGCTTGTGTTTGGCATTGATTTCAATGATTCCCCAGGCTTTACCTATTGACAAATTAAATCATTCTTTTCACTTTTTGGGCACAGATGGTTCAGCCTGCATGCTTGGAGCTCTGCTTTTACAGGCCACATATGCTGTTAATTTGTATTTATCTGAATATAAATCACCTTTGTAGCAGTGACTGCAACTGTCATTAAATTGCTTGAAATTTGAAGTTTTACGGCCTACTTGTACATTTTAAGCAGATTTTTGCTGGAGGTTTTTTTTTCCTCCAAAAAAAGTAAACATTTCCTTATGTTTTCAATATGCTCAGCCATCATAAGAAGTTGGCTGATCATATTGAAATTTCACAAGTGAATTCTTATCGCTGCCTTCAGGACATAACAGCAAGCCATCTTCTGATCTGATGCTGAAGTCATCTTTGTGTTTTTCCAAACATGTTACATCACTGTTAAAAAAAAAAAAAAGTAAGGTGTGACAATAGGGTTAAAGATTGGTTAAGATTAAGCCACTTGACAGCCTCGGGGCCTGAAAAGTGAAGCCAATGCCGAAGCACCTTAAACCTGTATTCTTTCTAATGGCCAGCAGAGGGCGACTTCACTGGTTATAAGAAGTCTATGAGAAAATGACACTTGATTTATTACCTCAGTAAACATTTTCCTCAGAACTTTATGGTCTCAATCATTAGTTTTAAATCTTCTTAAATACAGCACGATGTTCATTCAGTAAATTATGGACCCATTTAGAGAATAATTAATGAAAAAACAGGGTATGCTTTAGGACGTGATTGATGGGTTGCTACAATGGTGCACTGTGTTTTTGCCCACAAACTTTACCCTTTCTCAGCGTGTTTGCAGTTCATGGTTTCCTAAAAATGTCTTTTTTAGAGTTGCGTGTACTAAAAGACACTAATTGTGAATTATGGATTACTGTCACCCTGATTATGGTCACTTATGGTTCCAAAAAACGTAATGGTGATGTCTTAAATTCCAAACTCAAGGCTTCAAAGCCGTAATCCACCAACCAATGGGTGGTGTCACAGTGACTACATCCACTTCTTTTATACATTTTATGGTTCCAGCACAAAAACAACTTTTATGGTTTAGGAAAACATCATAGTTTCAGTTAAAATGGCTACTTAATTAAAGATCTTCATTGCCATGGCTACAGTATAAAGCATATACTGGTTACTTAAAATTATGGAACAACTGTGGTCATTCTTTAAAAACAATATGAATTTTAAGACTTTTATTCTTCCTATCTTCCATCTCCTCAGATCTTCATATGTCATTTTCTTTAATTTTGTATGTCTTCCTTACTCTTTGATATATTTTCAGATCATTAATGAATTTATACGGAAGCCCTGAACCGCAAGTGAAGAAATTTTTTTTTGAGATGTTATCTTGTTATTTTGAGATCATATCTCGTTATTTCAAGACAATATGTCATTATTTCGAGATAATACACATATGTAAAAAAAAAAAAAAACATTTTAAATTTTAAAATAAAAAAAACAAAAATCTTCCAAAAATTTTTTTTTCTTCAGATATTATCTCATTATTTCGAGATAATATCTCGTAATTACGAGACAACACACCCATGTAAAAAAAAAAAAAAAAAAAAAAAATGTTTTACTCTCAGATATTATCTCGTTATTTCGAGATACTAAGTCGTTATTTCGAGATATTATCTCGTTATTTCGAGATAATTGTAGGCCTATGCTGTCTCAGTGAACCAATGAACCAATATCGATGTTAGCCACTAGAGGGCAGAAGATGTTAACAGACTGCCCATTCAAAAAGCAGCACTTGCGGTAGAGTGAGTGTCCTCGCGGTCGAAGGAAAGACTCAGGCTTAGAATCCAAGTTAGGAGACGTCTGTTCTATTATTGTAATGTAGGCTACTGGCAGGTTTTAGGTGACAATAACAAAACAATAAACAAACAAAACACTGAATTTTAACAGAAAACAAATAACATGAAATGCCTACATAGCTAGGCCCCTGTTGATACACAACATAGGCTACCGTTCCTCTCACGTCAGAGACGGTTTCTCCCCCCACTAAAACCCAGTCGGCTATTAAATGACAGCGGTCAAAACCAAATCACGCAAAGAAATCGATTCAGTCATTGACGGAATATTATACCCCAAAAATAGCATCTGCACATCACACTGCTCTCTAGTGGCTAACATCGATATTGGTTCATTGGTTCACTGAGACAGCATAGGCTTAAGTGTTATCTCGAAATAACGACTTAGTATCTCGAAATAACGAGATATTATCTCGTAATTACGAGATATTATCTCGAAATAATGAGATAATATCTGAAGAAAAAAAAATTTTGGAAGATTTTTTTTTTTTTAATTCTTATTTTTTTTTTTACATATGTGTATTATCTCGAAATAATGAGATATTATCTTGAAATAACGAGATATGATCTCGAAATAACAAGATAACATCTCAAAAAAAAATTTCTTCACTTGCGGTTCAGGGCTTCCGTACATTTACAACCAACTCTACATATATTTTTAAGTGTATAGCATTTTAATTGTTTTATTGTTGTGATTCACAGTACGCATGTTTATATATGTTGACCTGGGGATGCATATAGTTGCCCTTGGACTGGAGGGTTAAATAAAGTTGAACCCGAGCTGCCTGCCAGTAGGCAGGTCATTGCAAACAACCAAACTTTGTTCAAACCAACAGAGCCTCATTGAAATTCTAGTAGAGATCCCAAAGTTTCCAGAGACACCAAGTGTATGCATGAAAGATGCACAAGACATCACTGTTTACATTAAACAGTCACTTTGTCCAATTTGACTTAGAATAAGTGCAATGAACTTCTATAGGAACAGGAGCTGCAAGTCGTCAAAACTTTTAAGTGCCCAGACAAACAAACAAAGATTTCGAGGGCTTAAATATGTGTGCTTCCACATCTGGAATATTTACATTTGACCAAATGGTGAAGCCATGAAAACGGATAGCCTTTAGCTTGAATACTAAACACAGCATAAACATCATATATTTCCAATAAAGAACTCAGACACGCTGATAGATGACCATGATGCTGTCAGAAAGTGAAATACGATAACAACCTCAGAGCTGCTGAATGGTGAAACAGAAGTGAAAACTGTATGTTAAGAGGTAAATATTGATACATTTATGTCACTAAACATCCATGTACATGGGATTCTGATGTGTATAAGAAACCTTAGACCTTTCCCTTCTCTAAGTGCTTCAGAGGGAGTTGCTGCTTAATGACCCTGATGATTATCTTAAGTGTGATGCATGTTGCCCGACCTCTGGGTGGGAAAGGAAAATATGTGCCGTATCACTCTGCCATTTGGTGCAAATTGCTGCATCTTCAGGGTGCTATTTTCTCCAGAATGATTATAGATTTTCATCCGTTTTCCTGTTTCTGTCTCTTGTTTTCAGCGCTGCCAGTTACAGGGAGAGGGAGTATCCCCCACATCTCTGGAAATTGCAGAGAACAAAGCAAAACATTGCGACTGGTCATCTCGAGCACGAGCGGAAAACTGAAAAGCAACAAAAACAACTGGATGGGACTCGGCACTTGAAAAAAAGTGTGGAACGAGAGCTGCTGTGTGACGTCAGTAAACAAAAAACCCTCGAGGGGGTTGAGACTGGAGTTGGCGAATGAGTAAGTCGTGGCCCAAAATGATTGCCTTAATTACTACACATATACAGAAGTGATGAAACTAAGAGACTTATAGTTCAAAGTTCAAAGATGTTTTCTTTACATGTGAAAAAAGTGTCTTGTAAGGAACAGATGTGAATATTTTAATATGATAGAGATAATGTTTGGTTGTAACGTCGACATAATGTTTTAGTTGGGTCGGCTTCGTAGGTGTCATTGGTTACTAAATGGTGAGTTTGCTCTCTGCTTATGTGCAGTCAGCAGTACGACTTAATCTATTTTTATCTTGTTTCATATTGTCAACCAAACAAGGCTGGCCTGAGTTGCTCACTCAAACGCTGGCGACAAACTCTTAATTCACATCGTGTCATAACACATGAAAATCCTCATTCGGAAAGTGTATAGAGGGTTTGGAGAGAAATAAGAGACATATATATTGACTGGCTCAATGCGATACACACTGAAATACATCAGAAGAATATCCTCTTACATTAACATCCACTTACACTAAAGCAAAGATGTCAGGCACATAAACACCATCATAAATATCTGCCACACTCACTTTCTATCACAGAAAAACAGCGGGTGAAACTCGCCGGGCTTTCACCGTAAAGATGAAATACCTTAGGTTTTTTTCTCAGATGCAAATTTAGAGCTGACCAGCTGCTTTGTTGATATGTTTTCACTTTAACTGTATGCAAAAGTAACATGGACGTGTGTTATATATTTTTTTAAACCTAGCCTTGATAATTACATAACCAAAGGTGAAACCCTGAATTTATTGTATGTTGTGGACTTCTGGAAAATGTTGTGATATAGATGCACACTGAATAGGAAAAAAAATGTAAATAGCAGACATTTATACTTGTGTGTCCTAAGATGTGTTCCAGATAGAGTAATTTGAGACTTTTTACTTTCTTTGACTGTTATGACCATCAACCATAATCATCTGTGTTTGGTTTGTCCTCGCTGACACAATCATGTTCCTCATATTGTTGCGAATGCTGCTCCAACATTCTTCATTGTTTTTGGCAGGGTTTTTTTTTCTTCTTCTTTCTTTTTTATAAATATACTGCACATTAAAAATCCACCTACTCAGTCATTTGGCATACCAAAACAAAAAGGTTGCTGATGTTGTTTGTGCAGTTTTGTCAGAGGAGCCTTGGATTTTATTACCTCTTTCTTTGACCTGCAATGTTTCCCCTGAATTAAATTATTAGAAATGGCCTGTTTTATTTTAGATTTTTGGAAGTTTGAGTAGATTATATCACACATATTTTAATGAAGAAGATGTTATATTTTCCTATATTCCATTCTAAAACACCCCTTACATTGTTAACTACAATGGCCCTTGAATTTAGATCTCTGAATCTTAGTGTCCTTTTCCTTTACTCCTGAAGAAAATCCAAAGTTCACATTTTTTGCTCTTTACTTTTTAGTCTTATCCATTATAACCTCAGTAATGGTGTCCAAAGCCCCCCAAAATCCAGAGCAGTTTACTGAAATGCTCCAGATGTTTCTTTCCTTGACTGTGTCAGAAAAAAAAACGTAACGACAAAATAGCCACAAGAGTATAAAGTATAAATAATAGTTTACTTCGGAAATCCTTATGTTTTTATAAAAAAAAGGTTTTTCACTTTGCCTCCCAAAAGTTTGAACCTGAACCAGAATAATTCAACATATCCGCAAATTGTTATTTCTTTAAAGCATCACATCAAATAAAAGTAAGAAAGAAAATAAGAAAGAATTGATTGACAATGGATTATCACATCAGGTTTTATGTTACTTTTTTATTTTGAAGGACATATCTTTAAAAATCAAGTTATTGTAAAGTTTAAGTATTAGTCCTATTAGTGCTAGTATACAAACACATTTCGACAGATAATTCCAACAGCAGCAGATTCAATTTAAACACATGACTGCTCCTACAATGGCACTTTCATTTAAATTATTAGAGAACAAATTAGGATACTGCATTGGTAAACACTTCTAAATATCAGTAAAAACAACTACAAACCAGCAGAAATGAATTTAACTTTTAAGATTGCCAAGACTTAGAAAATAAGTTTGATATGACAGCTAGAAACCAGTTAGTTTGGCCAAAAGAAGGGTTCATTTGCAAAATCTACATTTTTATTTATTTTCCCAAAATCATGTTTTTTTGAGTGTGTATTAAAGCCAGGGAATATCAGTCCAACTGGTGTCGGTTTGTTTTGATAACATATCCAAAAATTAAAAAGAAAAAGAAAATCATGTTTTTTTTAAATTGTGTATTCAAAGGAATATCAAACAGACTCTTGTTGGTTCATTCCTTTCAAAAACTTCTTTTATCTCATTTTGCAAATGAACTCAAGCTCATCACAGTTATAGTTCTGTATCAAGACCTCCAACATTTGGATCAAGAAGTAGAGAGCATATAGGCTGCCTAGAAAAGAAGATCTAGTGATAATCAGTGAGACATAAAGGTGCTGGTAGGAAGATTTTCTGACCTTTGTCAGAGCCAGGTCGACTGTTTCCCCTGATCATTTCCAGCCTTTACGCTAGGCTGAGCTTCTGGCTCTAGCTACATATTCACATACATGGTATGGATCTTCTTATGCCTGGTTCACACTGGAGAACTTTCTCCTTTAGCCCTAATTTTCTGCTTGCCAACAGTCTTTGGAGCTCCCTGACAAAAGCTCCAGATCACAGGCAAATTGCGGTTGGCTCTGCGCTTGCTCCTGTGAGCGATGACTGCTATGTGTGAACTGCCTCACAGGTGGAGTCAAGCTTTCTAGCAGGCTTAATATCTGGACCTGCTGGGGAGCTACTGTACAGACAATGAGAGCATAAGACACGGGTTGAGGAGAACCTGGGCCAGCCCAGTCACAAGTGAAAAATGTTGGCATTGTATGTTTCTACAAACTACAGATACACTAATCTTATTATGGTTTTTAAAACAAACCACATAACCACATATATCTGCCATCCCAGGGGAGGGAATGTTGGGGTCTGCGGGAAGTTTTATCCGGAAATAGGGGTTTGTGTTTGTGTGGCTGTAATTGAAAACTATGTCGACAGTTAATGTTTTTTTAGCCTGTTTTTAACCCTGTTCTTTTATCTAACCATAAACGAGTGGTTATTGTTAGATTTCAATGTGTTTAAAACAGCGATCACATGTAGAAAACAGCAAGGATCACATGTTTACAATGTGTTTGCTGCATGTTAGTAAGATGCAAAGTGGCTTTTCAAAAAAACCTCTGTGTTCACAGGAAATGGTTAAGTTTAGGCAAGAAGACCACTTGATTTAGGTTAGAGTAAAAGAACAGCATTGGGTTTGAAAAACAACTACTTCCACACTTAACTACCGGACGCAGTTTCTGCACGTTGACTCCAAATTACAAATCTGACATTTGGTTTCACACGTGGCACAAACACCGATCTCCTCGCTTGAAGTACAGGTTTTGTTTGACCCTTTCACCACCCCTCCTGCCCTGAGCAGATCTTTAGACTGATATATGATGCCATTTACTTTAAGTGTCTAATATTGCCGTAGATGGATTGACAGCCCTGTGCATCTAATCCAGATGTCACTATCACACGCTGAGGGCCTTGACAGTGAGTTGGGAGAGAGACCAGGCTGTGTGACCTGCACAGAGATCTGACAATCCTAAAAAGTCATGTCGTGTGAACCAGGTTTTAACAAACTGTCCACAAGACAGAGAACAAGAGTAATTTCCCAAATTGTAGAACTATTCCTTTAAGAGGTAAATTGGATGAAAATGTAACCTGTCTGTGGAGATATTTTCAGAAGTGATTTTATTACACTAATCTTGTCAGATTACGAGCCCCAGGCACAAGCTGTTCCTGTACCTGAGGGGCTCTGACCTGGAGTTTCAACTGGGGATCAGCCGGAAGGGGCCGGCCTGAATGTTGGCTCACATAGAGATCTGAGATGTAGCCGTAGCACTAACTATCATGCCAACGATAGCCAGAAGCTACTCTGCAACAATACTGATACATTTGTGAGTGACAAATTAACCTATTTAGCGAGATGTTCAGCTACAGCTCGGTATTCTCAGAAAAGAGACCGAGCCAAAGAGTAATATACCCACAGGTTACTAGAGAGAACAAGAACAGGATCAGACTGATTGATCCCCGAGGCCAACACATCCAATCAAGTGGAACAAACAAGCAACGAAAGAGACTGAAAGGAATCTGTTCAGCTGGACAGTCTCTAACCCATTTTCTCCATCTATGAATTAAATTAATCCATTTGGCCAGAGGCTGCAATTATGTCAAGTTCAAGTCCACTTAAATCTGCTTTCATCAGGAGATCAGTAGTAACGCAGAGAAGGGCAGAGCGCTGTAATGTACGAGGCGAGACGATAATAAAGGTTGATTCTGAAGCAGATTCAATATTACAGGAAGAAAAATAATTTATCCTCGTGTGTGTGAGCGGAATGAGACTCAAGCGCCGAATAAAAAGGTCATAATCCACACAGTTGTTTATCAAGATTTTCCATCATGAGTGGGGAAGGATTAGTGGGAAAAAATATCTAACGTGAGACCAAACAACAAATCATTTTTCTCTGATTTAGTGCTGCTAGATTTACCTGCAGTAATAACTTCTGTGATGCTGTTGTGATTCAGCCAACAAGCTGTTCCGGAGGTTAACAGTTGTGTGGGGACATTAGATAACACCAAGAGCAATGTGAGAAGAGAACATTTTAATTATGATCAACTCCGAGCTGGAAACTTACCGGGGCGGCTTTGAAAATGTTTCTGAACACAAGGAAAAGTCACTGTCATGGCTAGTGGCCAGGGGAGAGTTTGAATCATTTCTAGTTATGATGTAAAAAGAAACTGAATAACTGAAGAAAAAATATTGTATTTGGGATTGATTTCATGTTAAGAAGGTCTATTTTTAGTGCTCATAGTGTGAGAAATAGCTTTCCTGTTGAACCCCACGTAGATTTCTGAGGTCTAAACGACTCTGAGACTCAAATCCTCTGTGCTTTCCGCAGAGCGACTCGGCAAGATTAACTTTAAGATGAATGCCTCCTCAAATCAATAACAAAGGATTTCCACTAAAAAACAACCAATTGACCACAGATCTAAAGTCATGCAAAACAACAGTGCAGTGTGATTTAGTGATGCACTAAATTTTATTCTGCTTTCAGTGTTGCTAGATTTGATACAAAAGAGCCCGATGGGATTGAGGCCACATTTTTAATTTCCATGTATAAAACAGGTGCTGAGGAGGAGCTTCAGGGTGTTTGTAGCATACGGCAAAGCCCGAACCACCCAAAATAATGTCACAATAATAAAAAGGTAGCAATTGAACGTTAAAATGTTTATGTAATTTGTAACAACAGTTGTTACCATTTATCACAGAGCAATAGCTGGATAATAAATAATAAAAAGTTTCACTCAGTGCAATAAAAAGAAACGTCATTTGTTTTTATTGATCGTCTGTTATCAGTTGCTGCATGTTAAGCCGAGACACTGAACTCAGTGCATCTCAGTCTTAATCAGCAGCCGTGTTTTCATTAGAAGTTTTAAAAATGTTGCTAATAAAAAGTGAATTAGCTGTGTTTCTTTTAGCTGGTTTGGCACAAATAGTTTGTCAGAAATTGGTGCTATAAGCTAGTAGTTGTAGTTGTAAATCAAGGTTGACGTTTTTGCTGTGGGTCACTGGATTCCTGTAGGATTTCTCTGTATGGGAATCAATATTACCAATTTTCAAAGGACCGAGATGGTATAAGAGAAAAAGTCAAAATTAACGGGTTGAAGGGGAATAATGATAACAACAGGTCAGTTTTTAAATACAAAGAAATATAGGTCCAGCCCTCAAAAAGTGTTCAAAACAGGGATCTAGGAGCGAGTCCTCATTAGAGAAAGTATAGTGACCCCTGGCAGATATTTTTCTTAATGTTTTTGTAGCCTTCAGTGAAGGTATTTTTGGTCTTAACATAGGAATGGGATGACAAAGGAGTCGTTCTTCTGGGATTGGGACAAGACGGGAGTGAAAATCTACTCCTGTTTTATCCTCTAGTAGTAAACAGAGTTATATCCGGAAATCTTAACATGTACGATAGTTAATGGAGACAGGTCTTTGGAGAGGAATATTGTTCAATTGTGCAAATTTGAATGGTTCTTTAATGTCAGTTACTATTGGCCATGTTTCATGCTGTCCAGAGACAAAGTAATATAGTAAGTAATATAAGTAATATAAGTAATATATTATCCAGGAAGATGATCAGTCATGTGAGTTAAATTGTTGCTCTTTTAGAACCTATTTGACAAAGGCGTTTCCTCTACACAAACTCTTTTTAGACTACTAAAGTGCCAAAAAACTTTCTTTGCACAATTGCGGAAATAATTATCAAATTTATGTTTTCTAATCTTCACAATGTGCATATAATCAAATGAATGAACACACAGCTGGTTATATTACACAGAGTATACATACTCCAGGTTCACTGGAAGATATACTTCTTAAAACTGCTGAAACAGTACAAAAAGTATCCCACATCATCACAAGCTTAAGACAATGTGCTGTCTGGCCAATCAAATCAAAAAGTAAACAAACTGGGTGGAAGACCACATCTGGCAACACTGACTGCTTCTGTCCATAGTGATCACTATGGATATGTTGATACAAAAACTACTATTAACACACCTGAGTTTATATGTCTTGTATTAAATTTGTTTTAAAATATCACTTTTTAATGCTTTTTTGTCTCCAAGACCTGAGGGACATCTTGAAAAAAGACAACCCGACTAAGCCCAGTATCTTCACAGTGCACACAGGCAGCAGTGTAGACATTTCCGTACAGCTCGGTTTAAATATTACGAGCCGTGGACATATACATAAAGAAAAGTAATGCATTAAGTCTGAGGATAAAAACTAGAGTGTTTACTGTAACATCCTCAGTGTTAGATAACACCAGGAACCCATTTTATGTCTTAATCTCCTTATAAACAAGGTGGCTTATGAGGAGCACTGCAAAACTGTTGAACAGTGACGCAGTTTGTGTTTGTTCAGTGCTCTCGCTGGATATTATGTGACTGACTGGATTTCGGGGTTGTTTTGCACCATCTGCCTCCTGCAGAACAGTATTAGTGCTCTTTGGTGCAAACACAATGATTAAAGTATTTGCCTGGTCACATCTGTATTTAGGAAATTGTCTCAGGTAGGAGACAAATTAAATGCTGTGCAGAATTCACATGCGTGGTTAAAAGGCCTTAGAATATGCAGGTAATGTCGGATCAAGTTTCTGGGTTCATAACAGGGTTATCACATGTAACTTGATCTGAGTGACGCTCTGGTAATAATTAAGATGTGGCACATTCTTCCAGAGATTATGATATTGATTAAATGATAAAAGCCTTCATTAGCTTAAATACTACCCACATTTAACTCTGTTATTTTGGAGCAACTTTTTATTTTCTGGCTCACCGTGCAGCAGGGCGGCGACGACACAGAATATGATATGATAAATCACGAAGGGGAATTTATTTTGAAGTGCTAATCGTTAGAAGGGAATTAGCATTTCCACCTATTTAATGACAACCGCAGAGTTGACACAGTGTAGTGTAGGGTGTGGTTTGAATACTGAAACAGTTGCAAACACACACATTAGCACCTGTCCTCATACCTGGAGAGCCACAGCAGCCAGGGAGTTCAGCGCTGCCAGAGTTTCCTTGAGCAAAGTAACCTCTGACTGCTTCTCCTGGCTGTCCTCTCTGGGTGTCTCTAAGACAATCCTAATTACAGCACAAGTAACTGGACACAGAAATCTAATCGGCAACTATCTTGATCGTGGTTTCAGTCAAACATTTTGTGGTTCCAGGCTCTCAATATATGAAGATTTGATGCTTTTAATTTGACATATATGAAAGTAAACTGAATATCTCAAGCAATCTGAATATATTTCCTTTGACTGTGAGAAATTATGTAAGGATTTTTCACTATTTTTTAGGATTTACTGACAAAACAAATAATCAGCAAAACAATTGGCAGATAAAACAATGATAATATAAATGTAGCTGCGGGCTGAATGGAAAACAACAGGAATTTTAGGATGTTTGTGTAATCTCCTCATGCTCTGTGATAAATGTGCTGTGCTTTGTTATCTGGCAAAGTAATGTTTCATATTACTTTTTTGGATCGAAAAGTTAAACGCCCGGGGAGCTCAACGCACACTGCAACATAAGAAAACACATGAGGTCAAAACAAAACACAAGCAAATGCAAAAAACTCCAAACTGTGCAATAAAATAACACAACATTGTATACACTATAATACAAAAAACACAACAAAATAAAAAAACATTTCAACATTTCCATTGTGTTTTCTGTACTTGCAGCACATCCTTTAATGCCACAGTTTGATGAAGATGTTCAACATATTCTCATGAACAGATTCATATGATTTCTTATGAAAACTTATGAACAACAAAAAAAAAAAAACTAAACATGACATGGAACGAGCGCCCTTTTCAACACGTTGTTGACAGATGGCGATTGTGACGTACGACCTGTGTTGTAGGTCAAGTTTGCTGATTTAAACATCAAGATCACTACATTGAACATTAACATTTTCAAAAGGTTAGATTTAGGCATACGAACGGGACACAAACAGTGGTCTCCTAGTTGAAAGGCCTGGGTCCAAAATTGGCATTGATGGATGGATGCCGACTAGGGATGTTGCTAATTAATCATTTAATTAGCAGCCAATTAATCAGTTAAATAAATATATTAAAATATCTCACCATATTTCTGTTCTGTTGCCATGTGGTAACAGCTGTGAACTTGAGAGTTTCTGGCAATCCATCCAGTATGTCGATCTGTTGCTATTTCTGAATTTTCAGACAAGATGTCCACTGTACAGAGGACTAACCTGTTTATTTTATTTTATCTTGACCACAATATTCAAAACTGTACATTTAAATCTCGTCTGGTAATGGTTATTGATCGGTTGACTAGAGTTGGCTATCGGTTGGAAGCAAAATTCAAAGTTAACGTCCCTAAACCCATGAATTCCAGTGCATTACTTTTCTTAGGAAATCATATGAACCGATGATGAGAACAGCCTGAGATCTTTGTTTTACTTGATTATGTTTTGTCTACTTTCATGTGTTAATTGCAGTGTGTTGAGCTCTCAGGGACGTCGTGAGTGTTGCAGCAAAAGCTTAATTTAACAGCCAGCTGACAGTCTTAAAGATGCACATGTTCTTTTTGGAAAGCGTGGTTCGTTAGTCTGAATAGTCTGATAACTATATAGTGTCACTTTGTAACAGCAGCATATCTTTTGTCATGTTGGGTTACAGCACATTTCCCCTCAACAAGCCTCCAAATGTAAAGGCCAAGGATCATTAACATGTATATTTTTGATTTGATTTCATTCAGTATGTAAATGTTTTTTTTTTCTGTTGTTTTTTTTTTTACACGAGATGTCTCTGATTCATCAATCTGTCTTTGAAACATTCTGTTTCTGAACTTTTACTCCATGAGAGCTTGATGAAGGCACTGTGTGTTAAATAAAAGAAGTACACAAACAAAGATAAAACATACAAATGAAGATTAAGATGTGAATTTAACAGGACAACGATGGGATTCAAACCCATAGTAATCAGGCGTCTATGCAAGCTGGTGCAGTTTGGTCAGCCAAAGGCCACGGTCGCATTTCTACGGTGGTTACAATCCAGTAATCTACATTAGTCATTATGATTCTCACCGTCATCTCACCTGCAGAGAGGTAAACTATCTACATGCAGCCAGCAGGGATGTTGCTGCACTGCTGCTGTGCTGTACAGATGCAGTGTGGGTAGTCGTCAATAACGGTGACTACATAATTGTTATCTGGGGACGACGGCGGTGGCGGGAAGGAGCATTTGTTTTAATGTTACTGCTTCACGTTTGTGTATGCTTAATATTTAAACTGTTCATTTGCCACCGCCTCGTCACTCACGGCAACAGGAGGGAAATCATTATCGATCAGCAAAGGACAGTTACCTATTAATGAACATGTAAAATATTTCTACAGTTCAGGTGTTGAGAAATATCCATGTGAGTTTTTGGCCAGCCTTGCTTTTATTCTGCATGATGCTTTGTTTTGAGAAAATTGCATCCTAACCCAAGGTATGTTTGTATTCTTTTCCTGAGGGCCCTCCTCTCCCTCTCCTTCTCTCTCTCTCTCTCTGTATCCTTGGAGCTTGTCACTTCTGATCTTAATTCTCCCCCTTTCTTTCTTTGTTTGTTTTCTTCTTTGTTTTATTTTTTGGTAAACCTTCCAACTTCTGGATTTTCTACATTCATAACATTTTGTAGACAGCAATATGAGATGTGATTGAAAAATGGAATATGTGCAATGTTGATTAAAGAAAAATATAATATATTCAATAAAAATTCAGAAAACAGAAGTGTTTTAAGATGTGCTTTTTTATTGCCAGATGAAGTGTTTGCTGTTAAATCCAGTTTGAAGCCCATTACTACAATGACATCTCACTTCTCACTGTAATGTATGCCTATTTGTCATGTTCTTGTGGTTTACTGTTTTGTTTGCCGTTTGCTGAACTGTTGGGACATGTTTACGTGCGGCGCTTGTGTCCCTCAGACAGAATCAGCTCTGTCAGCAGGGGCCGGGTATCACATTGACAGAACGTTTTCATCCACAGTGGCCTTTTACGGTGGTTGCTTTTGAAACTCGATGCCGGAGCCGTTCATGTTCGACACTGTTTAAATATTTTAAATGGGTCCGTTGTGGTGCAATTACTTGACTCTTGGACAAACACCAGTTCATCCATCAAGCCGGTGATGGACACACAGCAGCCGGGTTGTGTCCTGAGAGAATGCAGCCTGGTCACCTTCAACAAAAACCTCCACGGAGAAGGGAACAAATATCAAGCGTTATTTATTATCTTTAATGCTCCACAAACCTTTGAAAAAACTTAAAGGAGTTTGTCATGAGTTTGTTGTTCATTACAGTGACCCTGAAAGGTCGACGTATGACTCTGAGATCGGGTCACAGTGAAGAAAATTAGACCAGATATATATAGAAGCTCACCCTTTACAGCTGTCTGCACAAAACAAGACAAGGTACACAAGGTCTATCCTACACAATCACAGAACACGTGCACGCACATGCACAAAGCAAGCACACTAACAAGCACTAAATATTTTCCACACACCCATTCAGATGACTGCTTCGTCATCGTGAGCAGACCTGAAAAAGCAGCGATGCAGAATGTGTGATTGGTTGTTTTGCTCCTGTGGTTGTACTTGCATAAATTATGTGTGTGAATAAATAAGTCAGGCTGAGATAGTTGCAAAATATGTGTGACCTCTATGTGTGAGTTTTTGTTTGTTTTTTCTCTCTCTGACAATTTGTTGGTCTGTTTAATGCACATTTTGTAATCCCGAAAGTCAAAAATATATATTCTTGTATTTTAAATTTTAGTGTTTGACGAAAGCATAATTTATAATGTGGATTAAAGTAAATTACTGGTGGTTTGTGTGGGTTTATATTGTAGCTTCCTGAGATAGGCATAAACCTCCCGATCCAGTGCTGCTTTCTTCCTAGATATTAAAGCTGCACAGTGCACACTTCAAAATGGTAAATGGATGGTAAATGGACCTGCATAACGCTTTGCGACCACTCAAAACGCTTTACACTACAGGCTGCGCTCATTCACACATTTATACTGGTGGCAGAGGTTACCCTAAACGGTGCCACCTGCCACCATTGGGAATTCATTCTCACACACCGATGAACGCAGCATCGGGAGCAATTTTGGGTTCAGTATCTTGCTCAAGGATACTTCGACATGTAAGCTGCCATGGGCAGGGATCGAACCACCGACCCTCCGATCAGTAGGCAATCGCTCTACCAACTGAGCCAAGCATATGATTAAAATGAATCCAATGTCAAATGCTTGACAACTGAATAGATCTAAATTGCATTACAAAAAATGGCTCCAAGTTGTTTTTAAAATAAGGTATAAAATAAAGATTCTCTTGAATCTTTTTGACCTTGTTGCTGTCTCAAAGTGGAATCTCTCTTTCCTTTAAAATATGTACTCAAGTGTTTGTTGCAGTAGTTACCTGAATGGACTATATTCTGCTGATGCATGTCATTGTGCAGATAGGTCTGCCTTGACCAGTCGAGTACCTATTGTCGTCATCTTTTGCATAGATCCAATTAATGAATCAGCCGACTATTTCTGCCTGTGGGTCCTTTGTTGCAGTTGCAGTGGTCGTCAGCACCGCTGACTGTCTCTTCTCCGAGCAGAAGAAATGCTGTGAACCACTGTGAACTATACTGCCCTACAAAGCCTGACCGCAGTAACTTCGCAAGGGGTAAAACTGAGACAAATTGCTTTAAAGTTTTTTTTTTAAAGTTTTCTAACAGGCCAGCCAAATGGGTTATAGGTAGGTAGGTGACATTTATTTCTACATGTATTGATGATGTAATTTTTGTCCAAAAATGTAGTTACTACATTCTGGTTTTGCATTGCTGTAAAAGGTTCTAGTAATGCAAAAACAGAGTGCAGTAAGTGTGCCGTAAGATGTATTCTTTCAGTTTTTAATATTATAGTCTTTTTTGTCTTAATGTAATTTTATATCACTTGTTTACTTAATCACTATCTAGATAATAATTTCCCTATTAAATAAACTTAGAATTTCTATTATTATTGTCTTCATTATTCAACACAATGGAGAATTACAAGGCTACACTTTCTATATTTATCCAAATCAGACCGTGGCAAGTGCAATTACCGCAGTCTGCTTTGATTTTGTGTTGTATTTTGTAGTTTCTGCAATTTTGATATCATTCTTTCTCTGAAATAAAGCAAAATTGGAATGTAAAACTTTGTCACAAGATAAAACAGACACACAGACATCAAGGAGTTAAATTTTAGTTATAACTCAATTTCGACCAAAAATGTAGCTACTGCAGTTAGGCTTTGGAGGGCAGTATAGATGGCAGCAAAAATGAAACAAGCACCATAAATTAAAGTAGTAGTAAATAACATTAATAAACAATGTTAGACTGTTGCATGATGTTTGGAGTGTGATGTTTCATGGACACAGGGCTCAGCCTGTGACAGCTTACATAAAAAAAGGATCGGATCAGTTAAACAAATGCCTATATTGGCCACGATACAGAGCCTTTGAGAACGGATCGGAACATCACTAATTAAAAGATTTGAAAAGCAAATCCGTGTCCATGAGAGTAATGAAATCATATTGATTCAACTTGAAAGTAATTCCTCAGGAAAAGAATGTGTCTTAGTGACGTCATTTTGTTTTACCTGTGTTTTATTTAGTTTAATATTGTTTCTGCATTTTCTTTCTTCTTTATAAAGGATGCATTCTTTTTTTTATTTCTATAAAGGAGTGTCACATTAAAAGTCATAAATAAGGTCTAAATGTCTGACTGATTATGCTGAGAGATTCAAATGCTTCCTACTTGAATTATGGCCTAATATATATAATAATTAAAATTTAATCAAGATTGAAGACTCTTTTGTTGGGAAAAAAGCACAATATTCTTAGTATAATTATAAATGTATACAGACAGACTAAAGCAAGTCAAAGTGCTGCCACAGCACTATTTCAGCTTCACACTTGTCACAGCTTCTGTTGCTTCTGTCAGTGTCTGCTGCTGTCTTACAGGAAAAGACCCCATCACTCAGAGGTGTAAGACAACACCTGACAGGGAACAATATCTCGCCACATGGTCGGAGGCTGCTCAGCTCTCATACATTCATGCCAGTGAATTTGGCGTTCACCGTTTCCCCTCTGCAAGGAAACCCAACGCCACCATACTGTATGCTGCCGGCCCCTGAAACCCAATCGCCCAAATCCCAAAAGGTACCTGCCCGCTGCTTTACAAACAAACGCTCCTGTCGCAGGGCTGCGGATGGAAAAGTTGTCAGCCACGATTGTGCTTGCTGCTATAGACAAACTGTTCTTTTACATCCAGAAAATGTCAGTAGGCCTTCTGCCAGACAAATACAGCATGACTCAGGCCAGTGACCTCCCCAGGGGAACATTTACCAGCTTCTGCACTTAGATCCAGTGGCGCTGACCTTGGACTTACTCCCCTGGCATACTCCTTTCACTCTCAATTTATTAAATTTGACAGTCAACGACATTGGATAGATGTGTTGTCAAGGATAGATATAGCATTCTACAGTATTGTTGTAGTATTTATCTATGTCTGGGATGATTTATGGGCACATACAGTAGAGAGATGGAAATTGATAGCTAGAGATAGATATACACAGGGACAGTTTGATGAATGGATGGACAGTTAGATCAATGGAACTATATAGGGATGTCACGATACCAGAAATCAAGTGGTCAATATCAATACAAGTGAAATTCCACAATTTTCCCAATTGGATTGAAAAGATTATTATAAGATATCACTTTGGATATATTGTTATTGCATCATCAACGTGAATAAATCTGGATGTTGGTGTTTGAGGTGCTTCGCTAAAGGCGGGCTCAGACTGCAGGACGAGAAACTATAAAAATGCTATTCTCCTTCATCTTAAATGTGCACACACAACAAGATTTTAAAATAATGATCGTAACTACAGGATATTATTAAGATTATTGTGATAGAGGAACAACACACCACCAATGGATACTGGTTTTGTGCAACAAAAAACAACAGCAGAAGGGTTAAACAAAGAGAAAATGGTTGGGCAGATGAACTCAACATGGATTATTCTAACTGGTTACAAAATCAACAGTATGCTAGCTTATGTAAGCTCCAGGAGCAAAAATGTTTCCAATTCCTTAGAAACACCATCAGCTGCTTCAGCCTATCTCTCTTTGGCTATTATGTCACTGCTTGGAAAGTACTCACAAAATCGTCCAGGTTTTAATTCCTAAATATCACACAAGTTTAATAATATCAGGGTATAAGTGTATAATGAGAACTGAATAGGGCACCACAGTTCAGCCTTTCAGCCATTTCTTTTAGTGGCTACTTGCAGTATTGCAGTGAAAATTCCCCCTGCAGCACAAAAAGCATGTTTAAAACTGTTGATAGGACACCTTGAACTGCGAACAAGCTCAATTTGATCCATGACGGTTTTATGTTTGTAAAACTTTGCTCCATTTTTGGTATATGCACTAGATCAGAAATTCTCATTGTACTGAATAGGCTGCATCTTTTATGTCCATGGGTGGTCTGTGTCTGTCTGTGAACAGTTCGGTAGGTTGAGAAATTGATCTATAAACCTCTCACAATACCAGATAATCTGAGCTGAACAACATGTTGTTTTTTCTTCCATGCCGGGAAGCGTTCAGTATCCACAGTACCGTCATGTTTTCAGAATTTTGCCATCAACTTGGTACCGAGGAATTGGTTCCTGTGACATCCTTAGATCTATATTTGATAACTAAATGCAAACATCCTCACAAAGCTCAGCATAAGATCACTTCTCATAAAAGCAAGTGGAAAATAGAGCTGGAAAAACAGAGACAAGAAACAGCAGCACAATCCGAAAAAAATCAACCAAGTAACATCAAACCATCAGTGATTTCCATTGGATTTATCTCACAGCCCAACAGCTGCTTTGAAGTCGGGAGGCTTAAGCAGCTTGTTAGTTTTCAAATCTTTCTGCACACAAAGTGAGAAGAAATCACAGTTTGGGTTGTCAGGATAAGGTGTTATTAATCTGATAAGACTGTCCTAAGTGTGAATTCAATCCAAATGTGCTTCACTTCTTGCAGCTTTCTAACAAACAGTGAAGAAGTGGATGCAGTCAGACGTTTTGAGGGTTTAATATGAAGTGCCTCATCCACATATTCATGGTGTTGTTGAATGGTGAGTGTTTATGCTCTCCACTTTTTTTCTGTGACTGAACCTCAATTTTTCCAAAAGACAAAGTGGCAGCCGTTGTCAAAATGTCAAATCTGAGATGCTCAGAGCTGCACTTCACCCAGAATAGAGCCTCCGGCTGATCTTCATCCGTCTTTGACACTCACAAGGTGTGAGAATGGAGGAAGGGTCAAGGGTCAAAGTGTCCAAAACAGGCCCAGGTCTGGTGTGGCATCTCGGTGTCGGGCCTCCCACAGCGTGTAAGTATATCCTCTCTGCCCATCATCGTTCCTGTCTCCAAGGTAAGGTAGGGGAGAGTCTATTTCTGTTTGGCGGCCAAAAAAGAAAATGTTTTCTCTGCCCATGTGGTGAAAGAAACCAATCAGGTGACTGAGTGTGTCCTTGTCCACCTCACTCATCCCTCCACTGCTGGCCAGACGGAGCATTTACCCCGCACGGCTTCCTCAGACTGTGATGCATGATAGGCCGACGCAACAAGATCTCCAACCTAAACAACAGAATAGGTCATTTGTCAATACCAACCATAACAACCCATATGAGAACTTTGCTGTTCACGGTACAGAGCGAGGGGAGCATTCTAAAATTAGAAATGACATGTCATTACACATACATGTAAGGTTTGCAGGTTGTAGTTTAATTGAATTTAGGCTAGAAAACCACTGATCTAGGTTTAGGGACAAAACATCCTGGTGAGGTGTTATAAAGGACAGTTTAAACAGTAAATACATTTACATGAATGCTGGAAGTGAAGTAGTTACGAGGACGACGTGACTACTACAAGTGACATAGTTACATAAAAACGGGATATATGAAACGCGAAGCACGTAAGTTCATTACATTCCATTACATGTCATTTGGCTGTAAGTGCGTTCAACCTGATGGTACTACCCTTAGACCACAGGGACCAAGTCAGTACATAACTTTTAAAAGCCAACTGTAATCGCTACAGGAGTGCTATCCGCTAAAGAAGAAGAGCATTTACATTTTTTTTAAAATTAGGAGACCATGACTTAACCGAGGTCTTGTTGGAAAAGGTAGGTCTTCAGCCTGCGACGGAAGATGTCTAGGCTGTCTGATGTCCTGATGTCGGTGGGGAGTTCGTTCCACCATTTGGATGCCAGGACAGAGAAAAGTCTGGAAGAGGTTTTGAGGCGAGTTGACCCATGCAGGGTGGGAATCGCCAGCTGTTTGGCTGATGCAGATCAGAAAGGACGGGCAGGAGCGTAGGGTTTGACAAGATCCTGGATGTAAGTTCAGTGATATGTAAATCACATTGTTTACTTTTGTTTGCACGAACCCTGTTCTCCTGGGTGAAACCTTCCATATTTTATACTCCGCCTCAACGTCATTTATAATTACAACGGCCGCTAGAGGTTGGGAGAGGACAGTCCAAAACGTAAATATGGGCCGTTTTTTGATACTTGTCCAAACGACCTAAGGGGTCGTGTTTGAGTGGCGACCAGGTGGCAATCTCCGTGCCTGAGCATGGAAGCCACCAGGAAGTGCATAAAGCCTGCAATTCACCGAAAATTCCAGTAGGGGGTGCTAAGTTTGGCTGCAAAAGAAATCTGCCCATTCATTTCAGTGCTAAATTGGAAAACTTCTCACTTGATTTATTACCTCAGAAAAAATTTTCAGGGACAACATTATGGTCTCAATCGCTAGTAAAAAATCTTCTTCAAGACAATTTGATGTCAATAGTTCTAATAATGGCCCCATTTAGAAGAAAATAGAAGATAAAGAATCGTATGATTTGGGGCGTTTCTAGCATTGATTGACAGGTCACTGACAAGGCGAGCCGTCACCAGGAGAGAAGCAGAGCGTATCCACGGCAACGTGTCAATAAAGTTATATATAACGTTATATAGATAGAAAAGAGGACGTTTAGCGGTTTGGTCTCATAACTTTGACCCTTTCACACTATATTTTCACTTAATGACAGTTTATTTGAACGTTTTGTTCAGTAAAATGTCTTGTTCAGCGTTTGGTTGGACTAACAGACACTCCAAGGAGTCGCTGCTCAGTTTTCTGAGGTAAGAAAGATACATTTTGTTTTTGTTTTTTGCTAGCCAAAACTAACATCCCAGTTAATGCTCCAGTTAATGCTAACATGAATTAGCAGCGGCTTCTCTCAGTCGGGTTGCCGGTGTAGAGATGCATGTAGTCAGTGTCGTCAGATCCCTCGCGCTCCGCCACAGTCCAATTATGGTCTGCTCCGCGTATCGGAAACATGATGGCGACGCAAGATGGCGATGAGTGTAACGCTGAACTCGAGGCTTCCAACGGGCAGTCCACAAACCAATGGGTGACGTCACGGTGACTACGTCCATTATTTATATACAGTCTATGGTGGCGACCAGTCTGACCAAAGGGTTTGCACATTTAGGACACCGCTGAGCACATCGTCGCTCCAACAGGTCCGTGAATCGCAGCTCAATTAATTCTGTTGCAGATTCAGAGTCTCTCAAATTGATATTGCTTGAAAGGGGAGAAGAAACGAGGCAGTGATCTCTCTGACATCTGAATTAGTCATGTGATTGGTCTCACCCCGCTCGTCTGCAGGAGATCAATTGAAGTGTATTCCCCAAACTCCCGAGGATGCTGGGAGCAGAGGAGCGGGTAGTAACTTGGGGGGAGTGGGGAGGGAGGAGGAGGGAGGATGGTTTCAGTGTTGAGAAGCACTTGGGTGAAGTGTATGAAGGGAAATTTCTGTTTGTTGTCATGGTAACAGGCAGTGTGGTCTGTAGCAAAAACATATCCCTAGCATAGAGGCTTGATCAGGATACAGCAGCTCCTCGCAGCACAGCTCCCCTCCTCCATTTTGAATGTGGGAACGGCTGATTGTGTTGCAAATGTTTAATGATCCGTGATGCTCTGAATCATGTGAAATATACAGATCAGCAGAGCTGAAGAGGAGCAGGCAGAGTTTCATATGTAAAACTCGGCTGTAGTACTATCAGGGTGCATGTGAGCTTCATAAATGGGGGGTGAGTCACTGAATTGTTTTGGGGAGCGTGAGGAAAACGTTTCTTTTTATGGTGTGTGGGATTTCAATGCAACCACGCGTAAAGGTGAGAGCAAAATAATGTCAACAACAGTAACATTTACTGTAAGGGTGATATCGAGGCACTTTCTGACGGTCAGAGGAGGAAAACCACATAAACATGATTATAAACAGAGTTGGGTGGAGAATTAATATTTTTAGTGACTTGTGCATGCAATTAATGTGTCATGGTTCCCATAATAATGTATTCTGATTACAGATACTGTTAGAAATATTATCCTCAGGCCATTGAATCTGTGGCAGTGGGCAGTTCTGCAGAATAAATGCTGTTTCTCTGCAGGGCTGGTTGATTCCTGCAGGACTAAAATCAGCAGGATCTAAACCTTTTTCTGGTTTTTTGCACAGTCTTGTAACCTGTACTGGGAGAATAATAGACGCACAAGGAAATAACAGAATATCAATATATTGAAGTTACTCCTTTCTAGACTGAGAGGCAATGAGTGACTGTGATGGTATAGTAATCTTCTTTACATTTTACTTCATTTTTCAATTCACTCACCCAGCTGTTTTAATGCTGATTGGTTTTAATGTAGGAATGAATTAAACAAGGAACACCTTAACTTTGTTCTTTGTCATGCCATTATATACACATACATTTTCTATAAATACCAAAAATTTCCATTATAATTTTTTATCCTGGTGGATAAAAGGCAAAATATTTAAAAGATGTCCTTGCCAAGTGTCAGACATATTTCTTTTATAATGCCACGAATAAAACTACCTGTATTTTAATCAGCTTTGGGTCAGATTATATTGAAATGTCGCCAGTTACTGAATACAAATTACATGGTGATTTTTGTAACTATGAACATAATCAGTTGGATTCTAAAACCGTGAAATCGAATCTGAATACTTCTGGATTACTTAGAAAACAGCGAAAATATTGCACCTTATGCTAAAAACATAAACACTAAAGTGAGTATGCTCTATGGGTATACTAAAAAATGATTTAATGCAATGAAAAGCTTGAAGCATCTTCAGCATTTACTCAAATAAAATGACCCCTACAAAAACAGTACTGGCATGGACTACAGGTGTACTGTGTTTATTATATGTGTGATGTTTTTTATTTTGTGCATTAAGTTTTTGTTGTTGCTGTTTTTTAATCAAAGTCCACATCGAGGACTGTCATCTTCTCAAGATGTTCAACAAAAAGGAATAACAAAAAAGACTACTTTATCCATAAATCATTTTAAAAAATCACACACACACACACACGCACACACAGACACACACACACGCACATATGTATATATATTTGTTAAGTCACCATTAACAAAAGCTGCAACGTTTTAAAATTGTCATATTTTAAAGATGTAATCAAGTTAGCCATGGCAATGTAAGTATAATCTTATTACACGTTTTTCAAAATGTAATCCATTACTATCCAACCCTGCTTTGGATGAAGTTACTTTAGAAATACTATTTGCTGCTAGATTTCCCAGGCCAGCATCCTGTTTTAATGGAAATACTAACTCTAACTACAGAAACAATATGCACTCTGATGATGAATTTTATGATGAATTATTTGTGCTTAAAATGATCCTTTATAGCTGTTGAGTTCAATTATTTTAGTTCAGTTACTGATTGTAAATAGAAACATAAGTAAATTAAATGAAGGGTGACACAGTGGTTCAGCTGATAATGTTACACCACAGCAATCAAAAGGAGGAATTTGCATCTTCTCCACTTGTTTGTAAGGATTTCCTACAAAAGTCCAAAGACATGAAGGTTAAGTGAATTGGAAACTCTACATTGCTCATCGGTGTGAATGTGAGTGTGATAGACAGGCCACCCCTAGTTTACCCTTCCTCCTGCCCAGCGTGAGCTCTCCATGACCTGGAACAGGATAAATGGATATAAATGATGGATTGACAGGTAAAAAAAATTTAAAAAACAAGCCTCAGAACAAGAAGTGACACATATAAAGTCTTGAATTTTAAGGCTGGAAGAGGAAAAATAACCTGCCAACTTTACAGAATTAGGATTAACTTTAGGTTAGGAGGGGGATTAAAGCATGGAATTAGGAACAGACAGGGGTTTAGGTTACGGTTTAAAGAGTGAATGTTGTCAGTAGAGGTCGTTAAAAGTGTAGAAAGACAAATGTGGGTGTTTGTGTGTTGAGACGGCATATCAAAAAGCAGGAAGCTCGCCTTGTTTGTGTGAGATCTGGGACTCCATTTCTGAATCTGACGACTTTCAAAGAGAGACACCTGCACGACACCTTTTCCTTCAAGCTACACACAAGAAAAACACACTCTCATCCTTCATTCACACACACACGAGAAGAGAGTGACTGAAGGCAACATATGCAGACGTAGCATGTGCCTGCCATTCACTCTTGACTGTAATCCCTCTGCGCAACCACTGCTGTAAACTGTCAGAAGTCTGCTTTGATTGTCTGCGCGCGTTTGAGCGTGAAGCCACACATCTCCCTTTCCTTCAAGAGAAACAGAGCTAAATTTAGAATGACCTTTTTAAAAAATCTTGTTTTTCCAGGCACAAAAATAGAAATCAAATGGCTCGCAGGGAAACAAAAGCCTTCCCCCGTTCTGAGCATCACACAGTCTGCGCCTGGGAGCTCAGGCTTTGCATAAAATGAGCATTGATAAATTTAGCACTGCTTACGTAACTCACGCTCAGTTTGAATCTTACTGATGAGGCAGAAAGAGACGTTTATTTCAATTCAGCTTCCCTTCTGCTAATGATTTTTTTTGCGGTAAAGCCGCAAACATGCAGCAGCAGCAGTAACAGCGGCGCTTGACAAGGAACGGACAGAGGGAGTCACTAAACTGACGAATGCCAGTCTGGGAAGGTAATGTTGGAGAAATGCTTGTCAGAAGTTACCCCTTCTTCTTATTCTCCTCCTCCTCCTCCTCCTCCTCCTCCTCTTCCCCAACCTGCAGCCTCCACATGAATATCCACACACCTCAGAGAAGCTGTCAGTCTATTTTGGTGTTACCTGTGTTCACTATGTAGAGCAAAAGCCTCTGGTAGAGATTTTCACAACAAAGAATTGAGTGCACATGGTTAATATTCACACAATCGTCACCAAAGAGTAGTTGTTTTACAAATAGCTCTGACAGTAAAAAGAATAAACCCTGTCAGTTGTGCAGGATGTGTTCTTTTCTCCTCACTGCGTCTGGAGGCAAGAAACGTTCAGACGCACCGAAGCATGATGGTAAGCGATACCATCAAAGAGTGCGTTAGCCGAGGAGAAACCACTCTCCTTCACTTTGGATGGACAATTCCGTATCAATTTGAATAGCACAGTCACAGATCCATCCATTGTATTAATTCAAGAACGAGGTGATGCATTTCAGTCAGACACACTCCCGACTTGGCTTCTGTGTTCGGTGGAGAGGGCAGACGGCGAAATAAACAGCACCGCGGCAAAGCGAATGTCAATTCATCTCATCACCAGGAAGCAATTACCTCTCTCTCTAGACTGTTGCTTAGCTGCTTCTCTGCTGCACAGAAACATCCAGAGACTTGAAGGGAGAACATACTGAGGGCCTGCACACAATCTCTTCCAATTCTCCCCTGGCAAAATGACCATCCAGCCATGCCAAATGTGGATCAGGAGCGAGAGAGATGAGCATAACACAGGCAAAAGGAATTCTGGGTAATACAATGCCAGCGATAAGCCTTTAGATACTCCTCTGTCCATTTTGTTCAACATGAGCAGACACTGTGATGGTTGTAGACCCGCCGAGCGCTAGGTGGATGGAATGGTTTCTGATGATGCAACACCAACGGAGCAGTGCAGCAGGAAAGTGGAGCGAGAAGAGCTTGTCCATCAAGCTGCAGAGAAAACTTTATCAGGAAAAATTAGTTTTAAATTACAGATATTTCCTATTTGTAGATAGTAGGCTTGGTGTGTGCTTGGTTTTGTCATACCGTCATACCTTTCCGACATTTTCAACCTCCAATACAACATAGTGTAAGTTCTATTACAGCTTTTGAGTTGACTCTAGCGACTCCCATTAGCCCTCCTGTTATGTTGCGGGTCGAATTGATCCATTACAAGGTTTAAAAAATTATTTTTCTATAAAAAGAAAAAAAAATTAAAGTGTAAAATAATATATTTTTTTAATCAAAGTCATGTAAAACCATTGTATTTTATATGTGGGTCTTTCCAATTTACAGAAAAAAATGTTTTAACATGCATTTTTTTCTGAAAAATGAGTGAATTATCCTCATTAAACCATGATCTGTAGGAAGTAAAGAACACCATTGGACTAAATTTTGATTGAAATGGTTCATAATGGAGTTATTAATTAAATACAAACAATGTATATTGGGATTTAGGATTGGCATGTTTAATTGGATAATTAAAACATGCCCCATTGACCCATGAACATTATTGCTGTTCCTGACAAACGAACATAACAGGAGGGTTAAACTTCCTAAATAAATTACAAAAATTGTCCCACAAAAGTTTGGTCCATGTTGTCTGGCTCACCTTAATCATCAGGATTAAAGCCAAATAAGAAGAGAGTAATTTTTGTTTTAAAAGTCCTGGAAGTCACCATGTTTGTCAGCTAAACTGCCTGCACATGCCCCGATCATTTCAATGAAAGTTGCTCAGTGGCGCATTAGCCAAGAAAGTTCAACTTATCAATATTTAAATTTGCTGGATCCTCCGCTCTGTGGGGCCCATGGAGAGCATATGCACTTTAGAAACACAGAGAATAAGACAACGCACTTTTGACGACATCACCCAAATAAAGATCACTGGGATAATAATGTTTTGGTACTTGGAAAGTGGAACTAATTGCTCCTACCAATGCCGAATGTTTTATCAAGTATTATCCTATGTATTTTGTGTATAAACAGGAGGCTGCAAAAGTAGGTATACAGTAATGAAAAACAAAACATGTGCACAAAAAGTAATATATTGATTAAACAAACGTATCAATAATAAATAATATTAATCCCTCAAATGTTCAAACTGTTGCCCTCAGCATTCACACACTCCACTAGTCACCAGTCGAGTGTGGACACACATACACACTCTGGCACAAAGGTCTTTATCAGCATCAATTTCCTAGCAAGCCTCCTGTATGAACTGAATCATAGCATCAACAGAACATCCGCAGAAAGGGGTGAGATCTGGCAATACCGGAATAATCCTTACTGTATACCTACTTTTGCAGCCCCCTGTCTATCATTATTGGGTAAATACATGCAGAATCCCATTAAATGATTCAATACATTTTCTATGTAAACTACACTGTTATGTATTATGGAAATAAAAGAAGAAGAAGAAGAAGAAGCACTCTTTAAATGAGTAAAACCGAACCTCAAATGCATATTCTGTTGGTTATTGATCACAACTTTGCATTTGGTAGAAATACAATGCAATATTATCATATTACACAAAACAAAAGTCTTTAAACCACAAAGCTGACTGACGGCCAAGCCCTGAAGATAAGTTATAGATGAATCACAAAAAAATATTCACTAGTTATCGTGAAAAAAAGAAGTCAATGCATTCCACAAATAAACACAATTTACTCTTTTCACAAACAACATTATGTTCCAAAACTGTGACGTCAGCAGAGCTGATCAGGGGAGTAAATGATGAAAGACAGCAGGTCCACCTGGAGCTCACCACACCAACCAGGGACAGATGTTGTGCAGTTAACACAAATTGCATTATTAATACACTTGCAGACCCCAATGTGCCAGATAAACTTGATTCCATGCAGTAACGCAGTCACAGACGGCGAATCCAACTTTCTTCTTCTGAATGAGACGTGAAGGACGAGGGATGTCAAAGCGAGGCAGATGGGTAGCGCGGTCCCTAAAGCCCACTTTACTAATTAAGGTCTAATGATATGTGATGTTAAAATCGTCTCCCCTAGCTATTTTCACCACATGTTTGGGTACATAAGACTCATGACCTCTGGCTTTCACAGATGCTGTTTCGGAGCGACACGAGGTGGCCTCTCTCCTCTGTTTACTCGCTGCACGTTGACGACGGAGAGAATATAAATGAACACTGGCTCTCACCTTTACACTGTGAATGCATGGTTAATGTCCAATCTGCACTTACTGCAGTCCAGTCCAGCTAGTCTCCTGTTATCACGTTGCTCTTGCAAATATAAAATGTCAACAGGCCTTTCCCTGAAACACTTGAGGTGGTTTCGGGTTTCAGGGGAGTTTCTCTTCAATGCTTAGTGTATTTATATGCACACCGCCGGCACCAATTACCAGGAGAAATTACCGAAATCAGCTTTTATCGATTAAGATGCTTACATCGTTCAAAGTAAAGTGGTTATCTATAACACAATTTCCATGAATTCATTTAATTATTGAGGTACAAGTCGAAGGAAGAAGCTGTTAAAAGGTAAAGGACTCACAGGTCAAATCATGGCTGACACATACACTGTTGTTATGCCACACATTTAGAAATTTACAGGGACTGAAAAACCTCCAGGCTCAAGAGATTAAGTGGGTTAAGTAAGTGACAATGCACAGCATAAAAATAACAGACAAGCTGGAGGTGATGAGTGGCATTTCCACCAGTGACATTGTAGATTTGGAGAGGCATGAAACTGTTTCATCACCAGTACTAAAGATGAGCAACTGTGAAGATGTCTGGTTCTTTGATTAAAAAGGTACAATATGGTGTACATGAAAAAATAAGGAGAGAAGTGAAACATGATTTCTAAGGCACATTTCTGTACCAAACACTGAGCACAATCACAAATCTAAATATGATGTTGCTTTCTTTGTTAATGGAAGATAAAAATGCTTTATACGCAAAATATGCCTTGTAAAAACCTAATAAAACATTCAGTAGTGTTTAAATCAGTTCATTTTTTTAGACTCTGGGTGATTTTGGATGAATTTGATAACTTTCAGCCTGGCATCACCAGCCCCATTATCTCTGACTGCATATCAGTACTCACTGAACTGAAACACGGCTGATCGTTCAGTTCTACGGCCGTACGTCAATAAGCCAATGAGCTGAGAATTAAGTAAGACAAAGCTACAATTTGCAAACTGAAAGTTGCAAAAACAATTATAAAAACACACAGGAATATAAGAGTATTAATTGGAGCAAAACTAGCTTCTTGTATCAAACCTTGCTAGCATGAATTACTAGGTTTAATTTTACCCAAAACTTATTTAAAGAGAAAACACACTTAAATATGCAAGATTACTGTGAAAACTAACCTCAGGCCTCTTCGGGGGCTAAAACATAAAACATTGAACTCCTTGACATTCTCTTTACAGTATAATCTCACCTGATTTGGTTTAACGATCGACAGGATCACATCTCTTTTCGTCCTTTCAAAATAAAAGCATCCGTTACAAAACAGGCTTTTGCATAGTACTCCATACATATTTTTTATTTTACAAATTTATGCATGCAGTGATTAATCGATTAATTGATCGTAAAAGTTATAGATAATCGAGTTGGCAGGTTTCTTCCAAACGCCCATCCCTAACGCCAACCAATCACAGCAAAGAAGTGTGTGACATAGCGATAAGTGACACATGCATGTTGGGACAGTTTTGAAGCAGGACAAACATGGCGGCTAGGTCACAAACCATAAACATCTGAGGTGAGAAAAAGACAACACAGCGACAATTTGATCAGCGCTGCCTAGTTTTACATTTTGATCCGAGTTTCCAAAGCTGCTATCAAACCCACTGATTGGACCAGTAGAGGCCACAGCACCTACTAAGACTAGTAGATGTGTTTAGTCTGTTTTCAGAAGAGAGTCGACTACTAGCAAGTAGCAAACTGTACTGCTGCCATTGATAACTGCAGTTGAATAAACTCGGATCAAATTGTTGTGAATTATGTTTGAAGTGTCCTGTTTCTATCCTGTTTTAACAAACAACTGGCAGCCAATGGAAAATTAGCATTTTCAGGTGGCCATGGTATTAACAAGTCCTCCAAATTAATCAACAAATCAATCTGTTTGTTCAAGCCCTAAAGAATGACACATAATAACACTTTGGTTAAGCTTAGTTTAGGTTGAGGTACAAAAGCGACTTTGTTAAGATTAAGGGAGATATTGTGGTTTCGGTAAAGACGTCTTTCATTAAGGGGACTTTCATCTTTATGGATACAATAATAAACACCTGGTTAAGGCTATGGAGAGAAAGAAATGCCAACTATTGTGTTAAAGTCTGAATTTTTCTTGACTCATCCATCCACCCTGAGTACTCCCTACGCAGACTTTGTCAGAGTCAGCGAAGACGTCATAGATTAATATAACAACGCACTACTGCTCACTATCTGTCTGCTTTCATGCATCAGTGACTCAATAGTCTAAAAAACTAAATTTTTATCAGAAAATCACTTTTTAGACCGATGTACAGTATTTATTCCTGTGCACTTGCATGCAAATATTTGTCAAGACCATCTTGGCCAAAAAGTAAGAGGTACTGAAATTTTAATGTTTATAAATGATCTACTGTGTACTGAATTACTAATGCAGAAGGTGCTGCAGTGGAGTAGATGAAAAGGCTGACAGTGAAATGTATGAATCCTGAGAGGTTTCTGGGAGCGAGAAACAGGGAGACTGAGCAACAGAACGCAGCACTTATTCAGTGCACAACCTGTCCCTAAAACATCCAAACTGTTAGTCAGTTTAAAATAAAGACTCATATACAAATACTGATTTTGGGCCATCTGACCTTTGTCCCTTGACATGATTCCTCCTTCAACTTAACAGACAGCAGCTACAACAATAAATCAAATGTAAAGATCCCTCCCAAATAGAGATAGACAGATAAACTGGCCAGATCAATGTAAGATAAAAGCAGGTTAATTCTAATTTGAAATGATGAGGAAACAAGAAATTACGGTACAGAAATGCCAACTACGCTTGAAGAAATTTAGAATTATTGTCACTATTTCATAGTATGTATTTTAGTCACAATTTAAAAAAAAGATATTTAATGCTTTTATGTTTTAAGAACATTACTATTACCAATCTATTTTTATCGAATCATTTAAAAACCCAAATACCAATATCAGTATAGGCCTAAAAACTCTAGTATCAGTTGGGCTATTTCTCCCAAACTGTAAAACTATGTAAAAAAATGTGAAAAATAGTCTTCACCTTTGTTTTCTAAAAGAAGACCCAGGTGTAACATATTGATCATTAGCGAACATTAACATACACACCTGCCGTAAAGCTGTTGCTAACATTTTTATTTCTTAGCGATAACTTAATGATTAATTTGATAGGGTTTTTTTTTTATTACACTATTAAAATATTCTGATTTGTCACTTAATCCTTTAGGTAATTTACACATAAACAATAACCAAAGCTTAATGGTAAGCTTTCAGCCTTTTATTCAAGTAATAAAATGTAATAATACAATTGTGTTTTGTTTCATAGATATAGATATTTTATACAACTATATTATTATAATATAGTATTGTATGTGTCCAAAGTTAATGAAAATTAAATATTCAACATTCACTAACAATATCTGAGACTTTGTTTGTGTCTGGGGAACAAAAATACTGTTGTTTAATTTATTAACAAATTAATTATTAATACAATAAGAAGCTGGCAGCTTTATAACAACTAAATAAATAGATAGAGAAACTTACAAAAGATGAAATTTATAATAATTTACTTCTTGATGTTGAATAAATTGGAGCCTGAATGTCCCATAGAGCCGACAAGACCCGGCCCAAAGTGACTGAATTTAATTCCAATAAGTAATCAAATCACATTCAATTTAGAATTCTTTTGAGTGACAGTCAAGTTTTTGCAGATAAGTCTGCATTTCACATTATATTTGGATTTAGTCTACTGCTCATGGATGCACGGACACACTGACTTACAGCTTGTCATTCATGTAAATATACATTGCCTAAATGTATAGGTTTTTATACACATAAACAAACTGCTTACAACTTGCAAATGTGCTGGAAAATGGGCACTGGCTCCACAAGACTCTTTCTCAGCATGCCAAGAAGCAGTAGCCGCCATATTGTAAACAGTGTGACGCATCGACACATTCCACACAAATAGTTTGCTGGTCAACAGTTGGCACAGCGTCTGCCAGCCGCCTCCCAGAAAATGAAACTGACCCCGAACCACTTGGACTCCTTCAAACCTCTCATAAAGCACATTTGTGACACTTCAATACAGGTGTAATACAGAGCTTTCTTTCCAACGGTGTCAAACTCCACCAGCTCAGGAGCTGTGAGGGACAGAGCCCCCGTGTCCACACTGACAGTTCCCTGCGGAGATAACAGAGATGGAGAGAGGATGACATACTCACAGTCATCCTCCCTTTGTTCAGACAGAATGTGGTGATACAGAGAGAGGGAGACGGAAAGACAGAGGCGGTGAGACAAAGACGCAGGGAGACAGAAGCAGTGAGACAGGCAGAGACGGAGCAAGCAGGGAGGGGGTGTTGCAGTGAGCTGTACGCCTGCAGCGAACATGACCCTGCCCGTCTAGACTAAACCAAACACCAATACACACCAAGTCCCCACTGGCTGGAAACCTCAAATCATGCACATAAACAAATGCAGGCATTCAGTGGTTGTTTGGCAATGCTCAGCTCTTCTCGCAGTGTGCACTTTCACCCTTTCTTTTATTATTCTTTCTGCTTTTGTGCCTCATTTTTCTATTAAGGCTGACAACCTCTATTAAAAGCCATTTAAACGGAGGGAAAACTGCACTTGATTTAACAATGTCAACAAACGTTTAAAAATAAATTGCTTTCATACACTTTTATTTCAAATCAGCAAATCAATATTTATGTAAGCAGTTAAGACATCAGTAACGAGCACAAATAAATCTATTTACGTTAGAAATCAATTTCTCTCCCATACTTCCTACTTTAACAGTCTACTGTTAAAAATGCTGAATATGTTTGCATCACCCCACAAACGTTTATGCTCTTCATAAACTGCTTTATTTTATTTTTTTTATCATTTCATATACTGTTCTTTATATTCTAGTTTTGTTCTTGTGTTTCCTCTTTTCCTGCTATAACCCTGCAATTTTTTTTTTGCTGCTGCAGTGACAGAATTTCCCCACAGGGATCAATAAAGTTTCATCTCATCTTATCTTTTATGAATCTGCGCACAAGGGCAAAACCATCAGTAACATAAAAGACACAATGATTGTGAAGCCGGGAACAGACAAGGGTGACCAGGAGAGAAGAGCCACTGCAGCTTTATGTCCTGTGCTTTATGTTTATATAGAGATCATTTGCATTAGCAAATATGCTTTGGGGGGAAATTGTGATGCCACACACATTTGCCTTTTTCCACTGTATCAGAGAGAACATTAATATTGAATTTTTCTGCAAAAAAATACACTGAGGACAATATTTTTTCAATATCATTGGATAAATCTATCTGATTTTTGGAACTCGGGTCTTATATTTGTAGCTTTAGCCATTTTTCCTATCTAATATGGTATTATTTTTCTTAAATTAAGTGGTCAGTGATTATGTAAGTTATTAGCAAATCCACAATTCTTGTTCCCGTTAGTAAAACCACGCATGTGGAATTGAAAGTGCACCTGAAATGCTCATTATAAATGTCCATTACATAGAAAACGGATGAAAGGTCTACAGCAACACTAGCAGCCTCATGGGCCCTGTAATGCTCATTACACATCAGAAAATAATATGGCTGGATGGCTGCAAAATGGAGAGATTGCCTTGCTCTGCTATTCTCCAAATACAAGGCTGGTTCAGACCACTTTTCCTTTTTGTTTTGCAGCAGAAAAGACGAGAAAAACATCCCTTGGTTTCGTCAAATCAACTCCAAGAACACTAAATAACACTCAGGTAGATTAACTTTACAATTTAATGTCACATAAATTAACTAAGTAAAGAGATCAAGTCTACACATTGCTGACAATTTGTCTATTGGTAAACGTACAAATTGAACACAAATAGTCCACAAAAACAAATTAAAGTGCAGCATTTGTTACATTGTGTCTGAACATGGCAATACTTGCACATTTTCTTCTCTCTACAGAATGAACAGAAAGACAGACATGTTATCAATTCCAGTTGGAAAATTTCAATGATAAATATTGGGACGTACAGTTTGTAGTTTTGTAAGGAGAGGTATGTGGTGTCACCCAAATAAACACCAATAAATTCATCTTTAAAAAATAAAAAATAAAAAATGAATGGTTTAACAGCACATAGCCCACTATCCTCCCCACACTACCCTAATTGTTTTAAATCCATTGATTTCTTTCGGTGCATTTATCCGTAAATAACTTTCAGAGTTATCCAAAATGTCCTGATTTTTTTTATTGTGCCGGCTTACGACTTCTCAGCTGACAGTTTATTTTATCAATGATGAATAGGATTTAGCAAAGGCCAGTAAGATTAAAGACTAATCGAGGGGTGCCAACCAAAATGAGTTGGCACACTACAAAAGTTTAGAGAAGCGAGCTTCCAGCTGCCTTCTGCTCACAGCTATTGATCATCAGAGGAGACAGACTGGCAGGATGTAGTGGTGGCGTGCTGGTCCAGGTCCCCAGACCGGCTCTGCAGAAGAATTAATGTCTCTGCTGCTTTATGCACGGACCGTCTAATGAGTTCTGGACTGATTCTGGTTTTAAGGTACAGTGCGTGTTCAAAGCTTCAGCTTTTTCCTTTGTTGTCTCCTCACCTAGAGTGTGACTGTACACAATTAAAACCCCAATGCTTCATCTGGGAATTATATCGTACACTCTGAAGACGGAGTGTGTGATATACAGTACAATGCATTCAAATAAGTGACTTGAGGCATTAGAATTTGAATTGATTTAAACAGAGCAGGTAAAAAGCACTTACAATGGTGCAAGAGCGATAAGTATGAAATAATGAATTTAAACGTGCTTGCATGATGTACTGTGATGCATTTTAAGCAATGAAAAGGTATTCATTCAGTCATACTTGTTTTATGGCACATGTAAAGTACTTTAGGAGGAGAGTAAAGCATGCACAGACTGTAAAAGTGGACTGCACAACCTAAACCACCCTACCCTCTATAGCTCTCTGTGGATTGTGCTGAGTGGTGCAGTAGGTCTAAAATGTGCCCATTACCTCAAATAGCAGCCTCTTTTTCCTTTCTTGTATCAAGAAGCTGTCATACCCACCCACAAAATGACCACAGAAATATGTTGTAAAATTCTGCATTTGAGCCATTTCAGTGGACACAGATGAAAAAAAGGCAGTTAAAGGCTGATAAATCCTTCTTTTTAAAGTGTACTCTCAGAGGAGAAGAGCTTCTAATCCTTCATGTGACATTATTATGAAGCATTAAAGCAGAAATCCTGAGGGCCGTGTCCTGCAGGTTTGTCTTATCAGCTGGACACGACAATAGTTAATCCATGTCGTGCCATGGAGTTACGTTATGCACATGTATAAATTGGATAAAACGAATCCTCACAAATTAGCCTGCAGTTGTACCATTTATCAAGCTTATTTTCCAATTTAGAAGCTATTCGTCTTACTGTAATCAGTAGAGGCAGCATTGACATGACAACAGTAACAGAAAAGGTGCCAATGTTGCCATTTCTACTCAGTGATAATTGAACTGCATAACTGACTGGTGACACCCCACTTGCCCTCTTTCTCAAAACTGCCACTGAAATAAGAAGGAGATAACACATTATCTACCTGACAGCTCTTTTCTCCTGTTTGTTTTCTGCTCCTGAAAGGGCTCTTCATTTCATCCTTATTAAACTTAAAAATCCCAGATCTGTCTGGTTTTATAAAGAACATACATTATATCATGCAGCTTTGCAACTTCTAGAAGAATTTCAATTGGAATATGAAGTGATGAGTGTAATTATACAAAAAAAAAATCAGTTACATAAGATCTTTGCATGCTGCAGACTTGTAGCTGAGGCGTGTCAATGTTTCACGGCTCAGAACTTCTGTTCGTTCTTCAGTGAACTTAAGGTAAATTCTTTGGGCAAACAAAAATAAAATCTGCTGTATATTACCATGAGGTCACTCTGGTCTCTGGTCTCTGGACAACCTTTTGCCATTTGATGCCACTGGTCAGCAGGTGTCACTGATTGTCAAATGTCGCTCTTTGAGCATAATCAGACATGTCATATCTCTATTTACTTCAAATTATGTATATATTTACATATCTATTCTATTTTATTCTATTTTTCTTTTTACATATGTTTATTTAGTCAAGACTCACATTTGTATTTTATATTGTTGTATACTTAGTGTAGTGTGCGTTTTTACCTTTATTTTATTTACAGAATTACTTTCTATTCTATTCTTATACAGCAGCAACAGTAATGAAGTGATTTCCCCCCGGGGATCAATAAAGTTTTTCTGATTCTGATTCTGATTCTGATGTGCAATTGCAGGCGACTAGACCAAGGCTATATATTCACTTGTCAAAATTCACTAAAGTTGAACTACAGAAATGCAAAGATTTGTCACTTCATTTGCGCAGAAGGTAACTGAAAGTGACAATATGAAGTTCTCACATGTGTGACCGTGCCTATAATCCTGAGTTAGCCTGCTGATAGGGTCGCTAACCTTTTAGGGTTAAAATAACTCAAAGTCCTTTTTGAGAAAATGTATAATGTAGTCAGCTTAACAACATAATTCTGGCTTCATTAGGCTGGAGCCTTTGCCTCAACGGTTAGAAATGGCAAATAAAAAAAAGCTAAAATACTGTTTTCGTAGTATTTTTATGGTGCAGCATGGCAAACTGAAGGCCAATTGAATCTGCCAAATTTGATTTTGGAGTTTCAGTGACATTTTGTTTATTAACAGATAGTACATCTATCACAGAGGCTTGATAGCAAACCTGATGCAAATGCACAGTCTGACTTTTGCTCTGAAAAAAATCATGTTCAACTGGTAGAATTTCTACTATTATGAGGAAAAAGAAGCAGCTACTGCATGTTAAGGCTGAGCCAGACTGAATATCCCACCGTGGACATTCAGTGAGCATCCCTGGCTCCCACACAGGGGACTTGAGCAGCAAAGAGGAAAGCAACGGCTGTAAAAACTTGATTTAAGAGGACACGAGCGCCCACTGCTCCTCCCAGCATCACCGAGCACTAAGTGAAGATGTACTACAGGAGGACAGAAACCACTCAGGTGTTAAAAATCATGGGAAAACTGTGTGTTAAAATGGTGCTCAGTATGCATTTTAACATTCAGCTACTTTATTTCAGTGTATAATATTTTCTGTCCTATTATACTAGGTCACATTCAAACTACAGAATGTATACGTAGCAAGGACGTTTAGTCCCACAAGACTATATGCACCTGAGAACAAGTGATTCTTTAGAAAATGCTACATCAAGCTTATTTAGAGGAAAAGCAAAGATTTACAATGTTGCAGTGGAGGATATGAGATGCAGTGGAATTAACTTTATTTTTCTTGTTTCATCAGCAATATTAGAATCCTTTGTAGCATGAATATCATACAGCTCGATCATAGAAATAAATAAATATTCATCCAGTTTGTTCTCTCTAACAAAGAAAATACAGAGATGACTGGTGGCCCCCATGGGACATTATTGAAGAAAGAAAATATGAGAAGACAAACAATACTGTGATCTTGTTTGAGTTATGCCGTGAATTATGCACGTCAAGAAAGTCGCAGTTTGTTGTAGGCTTGTTGTAGTTCCATTTAGTTTTGTGTGAAACCGGTCACAGAACTACATCTCTAGTCTTGCACAATATGTCACATAAACGAACATTACTTATGAGCTAGTTGGGACACTTAACTATGGTACATGCACAAATGTAACGTTATCTTACCTGATGTGTTTTATCGCGGCTTCTTGTCTGTTTATCATCTGGGAAGCGTAACATCAAATGGATCAGTTGCTCATGCAAGTACATCCTGGGACAAAACACACAGGCGTCGTAGCTCCTGCAGAGAGAGAGTTATGATATCATATATGCAACTTGGGTGTGTAGTCTTTTTTTAGGACAAACTCTGACTTTCCAACATTGCGATATCAAGGCTTCAAAACCATGCCTCCAGGAAGAGCTCCAGGCTTTGAAGCTGCCTCCTGAAGCTCAGTTTGACATAGTGGACAAATGGTGGCGTTACAATTTCCAGGTCTATCATGTGATGCCATGGAACCCAAAAAGACCCTTTCCCACAGACTCTTTGATAAATAGACATCTGTAAATCCGATCTGTACATTTTTTTCAAATGTCACCACGCCCAGGATATGGCTGGTTTTACTTTGGGGATTGCTAAACTGGAAGTAGACATCTTTAATATGCTTACTCTGTGGGCCCCAGAGAAGATCTGGGTATTTTTTGCATGAAAGTCAAACATTGATTTGGCTTCTTGCACTACAGAGCAACTTTCATAGGAATGAATGGGGCCCTGTCTCTGTATTCATTCATTCATTTACCTTAACTGATTATCCAAACTCGGGTCGTGGAGGGCTGGAGCCGATCCCAGCTGACATTGAATGGTCACCACACTATCGCAAGGCAGATACACAGTGACAGACAGTCATTCACACTCTCATTCACTCCTATGGGTAATTTAGAGTCACCAATTAAACCTAAGCTTCATGTCTTTGGACTGTGGGAAGACCTGGAGAGAACCAACGCTGAAGGGCCACGAGACACCATGTAGTCCACTGACATTGACAAACAATAGCATAATCAAAGGCACTATATGAACACAATCAAAAGCATATTTGTCTTTCTAGCCATTAACTACTATACCTATTTTTTTTTTCTAAAGCAAGATCCCATCCTGGTCCACTGGAATAGAGGGACTTCGCTTCCAAACAAACTGAAATGGAGTTTCAAGGTTGTGTCATTATTTGTCATATCTTAGTCCAAGCATCCTTCATTCCTCTGCATCTAAAGAATCTCCTCCACCCCCCAAAATACAAGGAGGCTTAGAAATTCCTCCATGAAGCTACTCAATAAACAGTCTAGACTGAGCTGCACTACACCTCACATGCCTTTGTGATCTGAGGTTTGGCTGGAGATGAAAAGAGGGCATTGTATTTTGGATGGTTCATCAGCTGTGTAAAGGAAGCTGGTTGGTTTGCACAAGGACCAACCTGTTTCTTTTTGTTTCTGTTCCACTCTTCATTTGTTCTTACATAAAACAAGACTAACACAGAACAACTTGCCTGAAGCCGAATACAGTTCGACAGAAAAAAAAGAAAAATGCATATTTTTCCATCAAATCCCTCAGCAAGGGCATTTGGGGGGTATTTGTGGCTTTGTTTTTCAGAGTATTTTTTTGTAAAGAGACAGTGTCATCCTGGTGAAATGAGGGATAATCTGTGAGCTTGCTTTGTGTATGTTGTGTACTTTGCATGTCTTTAGCCTGCACACAAAAGATGAATTAGTTGCAGTTCACAAAAGCCGAAACTTGTCAATGGGGAAAATGCGACGTCACTAATAGGCTTTGACTTTGTGTGGCTTTCCCACACAATGTTGACATAATTTCATCCAGCAGAACATGACAAAAATAGCAACAACTTTAACATTATAGAGGTCAACATCCTTTTTTATGACAAAAAAGAAGGCTACAAAAGCCTTTTTAACAGAAATACTGCACTTTGCCTTCAAAATCGGAGCAATCTGTTCCTCTGGATCATAACTGGTGTGGATCTCAAATGCATAAAACAAAAAAAATTACTGAAGCTTGCCAAAAAAAATTAAACTAGCGTGCCCTTCTCAATGGCAAGAGAATTAAAAGTCAGGAATCATGGATCGAATTAGCAACAAAATAAACCAAATGTAACATTATTTCATTGAAATAGCTGATTAAAACTAATTAGGCTTCGATATTGGCCCTGAACCAAAAAACAACATGATCAATTTCTTGACTTTGGCTTTGAATTTGCTGCATGAGGATCATGTTTTTGCTTTTCTTACCTGGTAAGAATATTTAAAATCTAAAAAGAATTATATCCTATACTCCTGATTAGCTTCCTTGCTTAAAGACACTCCTGTGTGTGAAATAAAGCTGGGCAATATATTGTTATTACATCAAAATTGTGATATAAGACTAGATATCATCTCAAATTTTGATTTAGTATGGCATAAGTATTGTCTTTTCTTGATTTTAAAAGCTGTTTTACAGTAGAATAATTTTCTTACCAGATTTTTTTTTTAGCCAATTCAGTATCTGCACTTACCCACTTACATTACTGATGATTTTTTTTTATCAGGAATCTATTTGTATTTTTGGAATTAATTTGTGAAAGCACCAATAATAAACCCTACCATATCGCTGCAATATGGATATATTGCCTGCGTTGTGATAAAATTGTGATATTTGATTTTTTTTCCATATTGCCTAGCCAACTGTGTGAATTAGATTCATTCAGCTTTATTTCCACTCACTATCTTTCACCTGAGTCATCCTTTGTAATACCTAACACCTACTATGAGTGGCCCACCCAACAGTTTGCCTTACATTATGTTTTATTTTAATAAATACACCTCAAAAAATAAATAAAATAACTACTCTAGTGTGTTAATAGTCTGTTTTCACAGCAGACAAATGAGCCAAGAGCAGAGCCATTGCTAATGTTATTAGCAGCACCTGTGCCTTTCCTACTATGAGTCAAACTGTCCTTTTTCTGAGAGATATATGAGCTGAGAAAAGGCCCTTCAGTTACTATATATAACCATGACTTTGTTTTGGGGGTACCTCAGCACCTTCTTTAGTCCTCCAACATCAGATTCATGGTGGCACAGACGACGATTATCATTCTGGCCGATAAAACTGACCCACATCTGTCAGCTGCCAATGTATCATTTGCTGAGCGAACTGCAGCAGCCAGTGATGAATGGACCTGCCGCCTCTGCTCAATATGATGCTGGCTGGCTCGCTGTCCAGCACCGGGACGCCTGACAAGAATCGTCAGAGCAAAACAACTCTGCTAATGTCCACCATTTGGAAATGTTGTATTCAAATCTCCAACATGGTAGAAAAAAAAAACATCTTAAATGGTGATTGGGGTAAAAATGAAGTAATGAATGTGCAGTAAAGGCAGTTAAGTACCTGCAGGGAGAGAAAAGGTGGGAGGTAAGGAACGCTCAAGTACTGCAGTTAAGAGGAATGGGTACGTTTTTTCCTCCCAATATCCATCTCATGATTTGCAGATTAAGTCTTTAACATGAATTAGACTTAAAGTAATTATGATGTAAGGTATGAAAACATATCTTGCATCTCCAGCATTACACAATGGAGTACAGGCTCCAAATATTCCTTAAGGAATATTCTCAATCAGTCGTGGAGCTTGTGATCCTTCTATTTATCTGAAATAATTTAAAATATCTTAATATTGGATACATTAGGATTTAATAATAATAGGGCATTGCTATAATGGCCAATCTATTCAGTTTATGTTGATGCACAGTCATGCAAAATCACATATAATAATAATCAAATTGATTTGAAAAAAGAAGGTCTATTAGCTATTTATTTCAGGGGGTCGAGGGGTCTGCTGTTATTACAGACGTGGATTCACATATTGTGTGAGCTGTGACGTTTAGCACGCAAACTTTTGGCATTTATGGGAAATGGCCGCTAAAAACCTGAATATTGGGAGGCCCTTTGCTGCATGTCATCACCTCTCTCTTTCTCCCCTTTTCCTGGCTATCTCCATCTATCCTGTCCCTTAAAGGCAAAAATGCTGCAAAAATATACAACAAAACCCATAAATATTGACAATGATACCTTTATAATACGTATTTATTTCATATATAATTATTTATTTCTTACACTTTCTTTGTTGTTGTTTTCTGATAAACACTTTGTAACCTTGTTAAGAAAAGTGCCATATAAATAAAGCTTATTATTATTATTATTATTACTATTACTATTATTATTATATTATTATTATTACTATTATTATTGATTATTTCTCAAAAAATTCCACCCTTAGCTAAACATATGGAGTTAAACATACTGTTTAGAAAGGCTCTGCACTGAGGCAACATTTTTAATCATGAGCATAGTAGCAAAGGTTTTCTTACTTCTTTGGAGAGAAATCTTGCGTTGTGGTTTCACTTCAGCTCTCTGAAACACATTAAAGTGCCAGGTCTCTGCCACAAAGCTGTAAAAGGCTTATCAAAAAGTTGAAACCCATGAAAAGAATGCAGTAAAAATATTTTCCCCAAAACAAGTTTGAGGATATTTTTGAAGGGAGAGAACTAAAGGAATTTACTGTGAAAGCCCATCAAACTTACTCATCCTCCTCATCTCTTAATACATGAAGCTGAGCTGCCTGTTGGATGAAGTGGATTCCCCTTAGGTACTTTTTCCGCAGCGTGACTAAGTCCCTGTTCTTTCTCGCCCCCCAACTACAACAATAACAGCATTTGTTTGCTGTTTTAAACAAACAGAAAAAAAACAGAGAGGACAAACTAGTGTACAGTGACAGTGGGATGATCTTGGGATCACCTGCGGGTGGTCTCCTTTATGTGCAGCGTTTGATTCTTTCCCTCCATTTTTTGGCTCTAGGACCTCTATGTGCGTGACATGGAAAACCAGAGCTCCTAAAATAACAACTGCCACAGACCCCGCTGGTAGAAAGTCCCAAAGATGACTAAGGACAAATTTCCAATTCCTTTCTGTATGATGCAGGGTGGATGTAGTCATATGAACCGCCAAGAAGCAAAGAAAAAATGCTTAAAATGCTCAGTTTGGGGTTAAAAAACAAGCGTACAAGATGATAAAACAGTTGACAGTTCTTATCTCAGCTCCACTTGAATCACACTTTGAAATGCACCATTTCCTGCACTGGTTTGATTCACTGGTAGATTTAAAACTCGAAAGCGAAACACCCTTTAAAAACTTATCGAAGGATGAAGGAAAGATTAAAACCTGTCAAATCATTTTCAGTTTCTCTCTCACACACACACACACACACACACACGCACAAACACACACAAACACACACACACACACACACACACACACACACACACGTATTTGGTGAGCTGTAGCTGGAAAAACAGATGTGGTTTGTGGTTCAAACTGGCAGCTGATAGTCTGACGTCATTTAGCTACATCTGTAAACACGTGAATGCACTGCTGCTCCTTTCCCTCACGCTCACAAATCACCACCAAATGCTATAAAAATGCTCTAAATAGCTCACCTAAACAATAAAATCTGACAGGGCTCTGAAGTTTGGCACCTGAGTTTGTTTTATCCGGTTGCATGTTATGAAAGGCAGCCAATATTTTTTAACAGTTTGACTGCAAGGTAAGAAAAATGGAATAACCAGTCTGGGCGCTGACAGCTAATATGCACACAGTCCATTAACTGCATTGAATGAGAGATGATGATGTTAAAGTCTGAAGTATAACTAAATGTTTAATGAAACCTGGACTAATGAAGTCCTAAACGTAAGTATAAATGAATATATTGATCCAAAAGAACACTAGGTAAGAATCTACTGCAGGAAAAACAGGTTAACCCTCTGAACCCAAGACAGAACTGCAGGCTGTTTTCACAGAGCAGAGAGGAGAGGACAGGAGAGGTTGTAAAAATGGAAATGTAATGTAAATGTTAGAGGTGTGAATCATCAGAGGCCCCATGATACGATGTTATCCAGATACTTGAGTCACGATACGATATTATTGCGATTTTAAGCATTTTGTTATATTGTGAGTATTGCGATACAATGTTTAACTGCATTTTGTGTCCACAAAATTAAATTCAATCAAGAAAAATTCTCAGTCTATTCATCTCACTTCAGTCTTTTTATTTTTCCACAATGAGTCATCCACAACCTGACCAACAAAGTATTCAGTCAAACTGAACTCAAACATGCAACTGCAGCATTTTATCAAACTTTAAAAAACTTATAGCTTCACTGCTCTGAATGATACATAAAAAGGCCTAATTTTGCAGCATCCCAACTTCCAGACATAATATACTGACGCACATGATGCCTATAGATATAGATCTTCTAGTTTCATATGATACCAGTATCTCCAGTATATTCCTAAAAGTGAGGCCGCTACGGCCTCTGAAAACAAAAAACAGCGAAAAAATACAGGCGGCTGTCGTAACGCTATATATCAATACTTTGGCGGCCATGAATTGATATAATATTGCCACACAAAACATTGCAATATTATGCTGTAGCGATTTTTTCCCCCATCTCTAGTAAATGTCAATATGTATAGCGTGTGGAGAAAAAAAAAATGTTTAACATCCATCACACTGGTGGGTGCTTGGAAAAGCATTGTATATACATATAAATTCCATTTTATTCCAATTTTAAAAAAAATAATTTATCAGAGAAGTTAATCCTACATTCCTTTTTCTTTTTTTTAATGATGTATGTCATTATAACTGTGTTATTCTGCGCAAAACAAATTTTTTGAATTGTTCCTACTTCTAGCCATGACTGTGTTGATTTCATAGAGCTGCAGAACTTATATATTGTACTGCAATACAAGGCCACAGTGAGTAAAATGTCAGAAGAGCAAAAGATGCCCTGAAACACCTTGGGGTTCAGGGGGTTAAAGATGATGAGGTCATGGCTGCATTTTCATTGCTATATGGGTCAAAAGTTGCACAAATGCTCGCCCGACAGAGCCTGTATGTGTATGCAGTTAAGTATGAAAACAATTGGTTTCTGTATGATAGTCATATTCAAAGTGTTCATGTGAAATTATTCTCTAGAGCCGACTCGTGTCACATCCAAGTACTGTACGTGTCGCCGAAATCTCCTGCTGTGCAGCAAGTCGTCCTGGAGGCGCCGACGATGCCCCACATGCCCCAGAATCAGCGTGACAAGCTGTTAATCACGTCCGGTCGTTTATCTGTCAGAGTCCGCCCAAGTGTCGCACCGCAAGGATGGACAATTCCCCACAACACCGTCACACAGCCACCTCCAGCTGTCTGGCTGAATGGCTGTCGGTGTCTCAAAGCCAGCGTTCACAGTTTGGGCCTTGTGACTCATGCACTTCATGATGTCACCTCCCGACAACTCCAACACAGGCGGTGCAGTCCAACACCTGACCGACACTGAGCAACACTTCCTCTTTCATTCACCGAGTTTATTTGGCAGCCTCAGCACTGTAGCTTTTCCCACCCTGAGTTTATTTTTACAGACATGCACAACAGCTCTGAGGGCAAAAAGTGTGTATCTGCAAAGTGAACACAGTGGACCGATGCACTGTGCTGGCATATGCATTACTTTTTTAAAAACAAAGAGGAATAGAAGTAAACAAAGGCAGTATTTATCAGACTGAGGGCCTGCAATTTTTACATTAATGTGCTGAAACATACAAAATAAATTGAGATTTTATGATGCCTAAATCTCCTCCTAAATCTTACTTTAGATTAGATATATTTAGATTTAGTAACACTAGTTAATGTTAGATTAGATGAGGGTTTAACATATAATAAAATTGAGATTAGGATATTATTCAACTGGATTAAATTTGCATTAAATGGGATAAATTAGCATCTGTTTAATATAGGGCTTTATCCAATTAGGAGTTTTATTAGGGTCAGGTTATCAAGCCAAGTAATCCCAAGTATTAAATTTAATTTGGGTTACAATAGAAGAATTTAGAAATAAGATAACTTTGTATTGGGATAAGGATAAAGTTATCTTGGACTAATTTATGCTTAAATTATGTCATGTTTGATAACTTTAAATTAGGCTAGGTTAGATTGGCGTTAGATCAGATTTGTATTAATGTAACACTATGGTTGGATTAAATACCCAATGATTGAATAGAAGCACAAAATGATAAATTGCTATAGAAAATTGACAAACCAAATTGACAAACCAAAAACTAAATTATAATGTCCGATATACAAGACTAAGGATGTCACAATACCAGAAATGTAGTAGTCAATGCAAATACCAAATTTCATGATTCTTGATACCCAATTCAATACAATTGTGAAAAAAAACAATGAATGCTATTTTATTCTTCCGGACCAACAGAGACACTATAAAACACCTATTTAAGTTATCTGGTGGCCATCCAGAATTCATAGAACTTTAGTTAAATCCATAAGTCTTGTTATATTTCATTAATTTCTGAACGCCAGAATTGTCATCCACATATGTCTCTGGCGGTCAGGAGGAATTCATGAAACTTTACTTACATCTGTAACCCTCATTTTGCTGTCAGTCTCTCTTTTTCCCCACCAGATGCAGAGCAGAGAGGCAGGTGCAGTGACGACTTGGCAGCCCGATAAGTTGTTGCTCTCTTTACCAATATTTGCTGCTCTGATTCAACAATGTTAGGCTGTACAAAGTTGCATGCAGGCTGAAGTTGACCCATGGTGTTCTGTAGGGATGAAGGGTCGTCTTTACGGAAATAATTAAAACTGTAAAAAAATGTAAATCCAAACTAGCACACTGCAGACGTGGTGATTTTTGAAATCATAAGTGAGTACATTTATTCTTTTTTCAATATGTGTGGAAAAAAAAAGTACAGAAACAGCCACACATTACTGCGATCCAGAAATAGCAACTGTAAAAATTGTGCTCAAGCTTAAATATCACACATTCATTCACACATTCTGTTTTCTGTGACATGTAAATAAGTAAGAACTGTCAGAACAATCAGTACGGCTAAGATAGTTCGGTGAAGTGCGGCACAAAACACTCAAATTTCCCCCTCAAACATTGTGAGTCACTGTACATGAATAAAACGCTGATCCAACATCATAATAATAAACACGCGTATAACTCCTCACAAGTCGGTGCTTATCAGCTGAGGAGACAGGTAGCCCGAGGTGAAACTAACATGACATCACATCTGCAGACAGGATGTGGTTACTGTAAGGCTGAGAGGAGGATTTCACACACACATTTATTTATAGTTGCCTATATGAGCTGCATTCATGCTCTTCGAACTGCCAAACACACCCAGAATACATACGTGCTACATGTAAAATGAACCACAGAAACATGGGTCAGGGTTATGTGATAAATGTCAAACTGCTGAGCTTATAACTTCATTAGCATTAACATTTGTACTAAGCTGAGCGCAACAGAAACAGTTTATAATTGCTTTCAACCCAGAAACACAACCCTAGTGTTGATGCATCCCTCCCAGCTTGGCCGTCATTGTTGAATTTCAACTGTTTCCGCAGCGCATATAGTGAGATAAAGAAACATACAAACAAAGCGATTTACTCTGGAAACAAGCTCTCTTAATACATCTATGGCAATAAACGCAAACTACTCCCTCAAGTGTAGTACAGCAGCTAATGCCAGGAAACGACTGTCCAGTCAGAGGAGAGTATGTAAATTACGTGGTGGATGCAACAACACACCCACAGAGTGATAGATTGAGGCCAGGGTCCGCCTACTATTTTGTATCTTTATCTGTACACGCAGCTGTTATGTACGTCTGAAGTGCAACAGAGGCATTATTGCTTATCCTGAGGTGAAAAGTAAACGAACTGCATTGTCAGTGACCACAAATCTTTAAAAGGTCTGTATATGACATTCAGAACATTAATAAAGCAGTAAATAACTATTTGCTATATATATATATATAGACCAGAGAATGAAATTACGCTCCAGCTGTGTGTCTTATTTTAAATTACCTTCTCTGTTCTTTTTTGACAACAAACATGTTTGTGCACGCAAGTCCCTGTGTGTGTCCAACTCGACACTGCTCTGCACTGCACTCATATGGCGGTCATCTCTGGTAACGCCTTCCAGACCCACTGAGTTGTCACGGAGGCGTTCGGCCAACCGCCACTACCCCTTCAGGTTGCACTGTTAGCTCTGTTGCTGTTTTAAGGAGCAACTAGCTGGTGAAACAGGTGGAGCATTTAGCAGCTAACAGACCTAAAAGAACAGTGAATGTTGGTCTTATATCCTCCAGACTCCAAATAAACTCTTATTATGCTTCTTATATGCTACAAGCTGATGGTCATATTTTGATAGTTGAAGTTTCCAACAAAAAGTGAATAAATATCACTGCAACATAAAGGAAAATAATTAACTAAACTGATTCTGTAAATTAACCATCTGAACCCCATCAAGATCGCCAAATACACTGTTTATTGTAGAAAGAAACCATAGAAACTTTCCGTTAGAAAAAACAATCAAAACAAAGCGAAACAACATCACTTTATTCTACTTTGACAAAAATAGAGTTTTGAATAACTAGATCTTGTTAAAAAAAAAAATTATGCGCTTCTCAGTGACACTGTCATGATGAACAGTCATGTGACAAATATTCACTGAAAATCAGACAGAACTGCAGGCTGTTTCCACAGAGCAGAAAGGAGAGGACAGGACTGAAGAGGGTTTGTAAAAATGTACACAGTTTCATATGTATAGCATATGTGGAGACCCATTTTTTTTTAAATAACAGAACAATTCAACTTTTGTTTATTTCTTTTATTTATGATTTATACCATTATAACTGTTATTCTGCATAAAAGAAGTTCTAGTTGTTCACACTTCTAGCCATGATTGTGCATTGAAAATTGCACCACAGAATAATGCCTTAAGCCATAAGCAACACATATACTGCACACATGCAGCATTCTCATAACATTGACCAATATTCATTTACAAATACAAACCTACACTTAACACAAGACAACAAGAACATGATTTTCTCTGCAGTGCTGCCTCAGTAGCCTGTTAACTCAGAAGTGTCCCGTCACACCACATTGGATTTTCTGTGCAGGCGTTTGTTCTGGCCAAATACCAATTGATTTTTGGAACGACAAGTGGCCGGCGCCCAGATTGTTATATCATCATTCATTGTTTCAGACCCATCCAAATTAATTTGATCACAGCAGGATAAAAACGGTCCATCAGGCTGTAATGTAGCTGTAATATTGTGTATGACATGATGTTCCAACCCCACAAAATTAGACGGGGAGAAGGGGGGCGCTGAAGTGACAGGAGGCAGATGTCCAGCAGCGAGAAGTTTCATCAATCTGCGAGCAGTGTTCTCTGACAGCATCTCAAAGCCCACAGATTGTCTTAAAACTGACTCATGTTGCACAACAATGTGGAGATTTGATAAAAAACTAAACACTGCTGAAATGTGATCTCAAACACGAGACACACTCTGCTGTTGTTGTTGTTGTTGTTATTGTTGACTACTAATGATGAAAAAGTTACATTTCTGAGAAAGACGTTCATATAACACAGGCTGTTTAACTGTATTTACGTCATTCATTTTCATACAGTGGTCTGAATATCAGCAATATTTCAAAGAAGGAAGGGAAGACAAGCAATCAATAAAGTGAAACTTGAAGTTCCTCGGCATAATTAAAACCCTTAGAACAGATCCATTTGTAATTCCTGAAGGCAAAAAAAAAATCAGTTTCAGTTTCACATTAACCAAAAAAACATACAGTGTGATGTAATTAATACAAAACATAGTCAGGGTGATTTTACACCCTGTCTTTGGATAAAAATTGTCCCAGTAAAACAGAAAATAATGGACCATAAGTAGTTATTTTTATGCAAGTTTTCATCATTTCACTACAGATCAGCTGAGGTTTACTGCTACCCATTGTTAAGCTTTAGAAGAATTGTAAATGTGTTTCTCCTAGATTCAGAAAACAATCTTGACTTAAGATCCATCCACAAACTTAATCCAGAGCTTTTAACCACATCACAGAGTATTTATTAGTGAATGAGTTGACATGGAGACAGCTCTGATGACATGTTGCTCAAAAGCTGAATGATTTCTTCCATAGCTCTTGCACGACTTAACTTAACTGTGTTGCCTTAAAGTTACAGTGAAACAATATATATATATGTATATATATATATATATATATATATATATACACACACACACACACACACACACACACACACACAAAATAAATTGATCTTTCAAAAGTAGCGGAGAAAGCACAAGATTGAGCTGATTGTTGGTCTTTATCCACTCCCTCACTAATTTTGTTTGATTAGTAGGAGAAGAGAACAGGGGAATTTTGATATAAAACATAAAATCAGATCAGACATTTTTTATTTTTTTTTTATCACACGATTTTTAACCCATTTATTTGTCACCCAATTGCCTATATCATGATCCTGGGCGCTACCTCGTCTCTGTCAGCCTTGGGAGACCCCTGAACTAGATTCATGCTTCCTCCGATAAGGCTTCAATTTTTAAATGGACAAATATCTTATTAACATCTAAGGGATTACAGCAACATGATTCACTGATAGAGATTGTGGCAAAAAGAGTGAATGCCCAATGAGCTGATTAAGAAGAAGCAGAAGTGATTGAGGGAGAGAGAGAGAATTGTGAATGAATGAACCATAGGTCTACCTCACTGAACTAAGGCAGAGCTTTGTGTGTCTTTGAAGACACAGCAAAAGAGATCATTCTTCACTTTTTGAAACAGTAATTGGAGAATACAAAACCAATTCAAAATCCACTAACTGGCTTTTCCAGAGCTTTAGAGGAGGATCTTACCAAGGAGTTGGCTTTGCTCATTTGTCATAAAGACGGACCTGTTGACATGTTACATCATGAGCTGTTTGAAATATGATTTTTGCCTTCTGAAGTCATTAAACGGGATGCCATAGTAAAAAAAAATTCAAATATATCACCGCCTTAAGTCTGCCTTTACTGTTGTCAAAGTTAAGTTGCAACTGCATATCGATTTTAAATACTGCTCTGCTTCATCACACAACAACAACATAACTTTGACGACCTGAAAAGCAGACATGATGTTCACTGTGATGGATTGCCTCAAGCAAGACTTTAAAACTTGCTTTTATATGGTACAGAAATAAATGGAGACCTGAAAAACACATCATAAAAGAGATGTAAAACACTGACGTGTCCTGTGGAGAATAGTCAACAGTAATGTAGATTATAGCCATGTGATTTAAATTGGCTGAGACTTGCAAAACCATTGTTGTGGTACTTTAAATCTATCTTGATAAACAACTACAGTAATTTCAGTTTTGAAGTTGTCCAATTTCACACTGCATTTAATTCATACATCATCATGCTGCATTTCATTTGATACCTGTCATCTTTCATTGGATTGTATATTAATCTTATAGAAGAGCAGCAGCGCTCGTCGACAGTAACCAAAACATGACAAAAGCTCAGAACAATGCGGAGGAGGACTTCATCTTGTTATGGGTAAACAATTACAAGACAACAGGACACTAAATACTCTTTAGTACTTGATATGTCAATTTCATTGATTAAATAATCACATTTTTAAATTTTTTTGCTCAATTATTTTCTTGGTGGCATAAATCCACTCGACTTTGAACACGCTAGGGCTGTCACTTTTATTTGAAACTGGGACATTTCTTAGGATGTATTTATTATTTGAACTGTCTTAACCTCTAAAAGTCAATACTTACAGTCTACAAACACAACAGACCATTTTCTCTTGTTGAGTTTCCTGATGGACAGAAAGCTTTAATTGTTCCTAAAGTAATGCTAACCACCAACTGCTGCTAACTTTAGCTGCAGTCAGCTAGCCCAGTCACAGTGCTGCAGGACTGGGAATTCGGAGGACTGAGAGAGTGTTGGCATGAAATGGTAGAGGGTAAGCAGAGGAGCTGCGGAAAGCTGAGAGGGACTTTCTGTTAGGGACTGCCGCCGGTGTCGTGCCTGAACCTGAGGCCCTGTTTACACAAGGACGCTTGCGGGTAAAAACGACAAAATATTTTATCGGAAGTGCCTTTCGTTTAGACGGTGACGGTGTTTTTGGGGCTTAAAGACGCAAAAATCTGAAACCACCTTCCAAAGTGGAAAAGTTAAATACGCTCCGCTGTAGCGTGTCCGTCTACACTGCCAAGACGCAAAATTCTGCTCGGATCTGCTCACGTCACGTATGTGTTTACGTCACATACATGCTCCAGTAGGGATGGGTACCGAATTCGGTACTTTTATAGGTACTGACCGAATTCCGTCGGTACTACCGAGTACCGATTCAAGTAAAATCAAACGGTACCATGTTTCGGTACCTTAATGGCGTTACCTTTAAACTGATCATTGATTTCAACCTGTTTTCATTTAACGTCTTGATTAACAAGCGTGCTGACGATCGCACTATTTTTTTATTTACCTCCTCGTCCGGTCCTGTCTGCTCACCGCGGCCACTAGCCACTAGCTGCTGCCCTCTTCCAACCCGGCGCAGAGACGAACAGCCCGGCTCAAGGCCTGCTCGCCGCCAGCTGCTATCTCTCCAATGTCTCTACCCGGGCTTGGCCTTAGTCTGCCTCCAGATTGGACCTTCCTCTGGTCCTCCGCTAAAACTCCGATCTTCAACTCAGGAATAATACCTGCCACTTTATTCCAAACTGCCTCGCTTAAATTAAATCCCTCAGACTCCTGCGTCATCCTCGATATGTTCACAGAGCAGCCCGACTCAACTTTGTTTATTCCAACCATGCCGTGCCCACAATACTGTCTGACCGGTGCTGCGCCGCACAGCTACGACGTCATCACAACAAATCACACGTGCACTTGCAACCTTTTTTTTTTTTTTTTTTCCTCCGTGCACTTGCCACCTGAGAGCGCTCCTCTGCATTCTTTGATAACACTCCAACCTTCATGTTACAAAATGCACGTTCACTCAACAATAAAGCACTGCTCATCCTGGATTTTATATTGTTTTGATATATTTTTTAAAGTTTATATTTTCAAACGCAAAAGTACCGAAAATTGGTACCGTTGAGTACCGATACCGATTCCCAGGTACCGGGTATTGGTACCGTATCGGTTCAAATGTGAACGGTACCCATCCCTATGCTCCAGTACAGGAAAATAAACAAACGTGGGATTATTTCCATGCGTCGGACCTTCAAGCTGCTCTGGCAGCTCTAATAAACTTACAGGAGTCTTTCCACCAAATGTACAGGATATGTAGAGATATTATTAGTGAACAGAGAAGGATCTGTAATTACCTCTATCACATTTTGGATGCACCAATTGGTCGGAGGCGAGCCAGACGGCTGTGAACGAGACCTGGGAGATCTAGTGGATGGTGGATAACTTTGTGGAAGTAGTAGCTGATGGAAATGTGTGGCGTGAAAACTTCTGCATGCCCAAAGATGCTCTTATCGCTTTAAGTGATGCCGCCTGGCATGCATACAATCGAATTTCACACACTTTTGCGTCACCGTATGCACGCAGATTTCCTTCCGAAAATGCTCGTCTAAACGAGGAATAAAAAGTGAAGACGCGACGCCACTTTTGCGTCTTCTGTTCAGACCGTCCTCATGTAAACGTAGCCTGAGTCAGGATTAAGTATTTTGGACATTATAGGCGTGTTTCGACTGAGTACTTTCTGAGTACTTTTTGGAAAGAGTGTTTTGGCTCTGCCCACTAGTTAGTTCCCCTATTCTATTCAGACCCCTCTACTCTTTTTCAAAAGAGCGACTTGCAATACATTTTTTCTGGTGTTATTGGATCACCAGCGGCCCAGTCCTTCTGCAGCGGTCTCTCCCAGCTTCAGTCAGCAGAGCCGGAGCTGTTAACCCCTCAGCGTCCAGTTTGCACCAGTCTGCAAATGAATCACGCATGCACAAAATTGCCGCCCAGTATCCGCTCAAAAAAGTACCCGAGGCAGGTACTTTCTGAACCACTACCTGAGCCGCTAACCGGTGAAGTTGGGCAGATCCTCTCTCCCAAGCCACACCCATAGCAGTTCGCAAGAGGGAAAAGTACCTAATGGAAACGTGCCTTATGTGAAAGTTTTTTAGAGAGTTAGTGTTCTGGTCTGCTTTTCTTCTTGCTGTTTGACTTGTAAGTTATATTAGCTGGCTTACTAAGTCTTGTGTTATTGCAGATTTTTTATGTTTGGCTGTGTTAGCAAGTTGTCATCATGTATAGTGTATTCAAATTAATTTGAACAAATTTAGTTTAATTACATAGTCATTAAAACTTGACTTTTGGGAAAAAAATTACAGTGCTAGAAAACACAGCTGCACTTCTTTTTGTACACAGTATAGCATGCCACTGTTGAAAAAGAAAGAAAAGAGAAAGTCACCGGAAATTAGTTCTTCAAGCAGATTTTCAGACATTTTTCCATGGGGACCACCAAGCCCACTGGCATTTATTTTCTTTCAAAGGGAATGTTTTTCAGTATTACTGCTTTATTAAAAAACCACGGATGCAACAGACAAAACAGATGATAGGAAACAAGCACTAAATGTTTTAAGCAGATCTGAGGGTCACCAGGACAGCACAGAGGTTTCTGTTCAGGGAATTTTTCCTTTAAAAAACCACGGATGCAACACAAAAATTTAGTGTGTTTGTCCTTGGCCAACGCTACATCCGTCCTCCAAGTTTCATGAAAATTGGGACAGTAGTTTTTTGAGTAATCCTACTGACTGACAGACAGACAAACAAGCTGAAAAACATGACCTCAATGATGGAAGTAATTATCTACACCGCTCCCCTAAAACAGGCCAACAGAAAAAAATTGTGCACAGTATATAACTAATGAGTCTGCATCTAATATACAATATATAAATAATGAAATCCTCCTTTCGAGTTCCCAAAAAAACACCGCAGGCTATTGTGCCTGAACAACAGTTATAAATCCCGATGGGATTTAATTAACATTGATGTGAAACAGAGAAAGGCTGCAAATCTTTACAACCAGCTAACATTTGACTTTTTTATTTAATAAATAATGATACTTTCAACGACATCTCAATTATTAAAATTAAATATATGATGTTTCCCCTTTCTGCACAGAGAAAATTTAACCCCAGATCACATCAAATCATTGTATAGTGATAAGTGACTGAACATTGAAAATGTACAGCTTTGACAGGTTCATACAATGATGTCAAGTCCCATCCAGTTGAGAGGCTTTATGTGTAGGCTTC